>NW_024070208.1:6644886-6701307 GCF_014754425.2 Oryx dammah | reverse complement strand
TATGGTTTTTCCTGTGGTCATGTATGGATGTGAGAGTTGGACTGTGAAGAAGGCTGAGCACCGAAGAATTGATGCTTTTGAACTGTGGTGTTGGAGAAGACTCTTGAGAGTCCCTTGGACTGCAAGGAGATCCAGCCAGTCCATTCTGAAGGAGATCAACCCTGGGATTTGTTTGGAAGGAATGATGCTAAAGCTGAAACTCCAGTACTTTGGCCACCTCATGCGAAGAATTGACATATTGGAAAAAATCTCTGATGCTGGGAGGGATTGGGGGCAGGAGCAGAAGGGGACGACAGAGGATGAGATGGCTGGATGGCAGCACTGACTCGATGGGTGTGAGTCTGAGTGAACTCCGTGAGTTGGTGTTGGACAGGGAGCCCGGTCATGCTGCGATTCATGGGATCGCAAAGAGTTGGACATGACTGAGTGACTGAACTGAACTGAACTGAACTTTTCACTGCACCACTCTGCAGTCTGTGCCTCCATTGCAGTAGAAGTTTAACCCTCTCGGTGCAAGAGGAGGACACCTACGACAGCCCTGTGACGCAGGGAATAAAAGGTTAAGTCAAATCTCAGCCAAAGCTGGAGCCCTTATGGTGCAAGATAATTGCTTCTAGGGTGGGAGGTGTTTCTAATCCTAACTTTTTGAAGCTTTGTAGAGAAAAAGTGTGTGTATTTAAATGTGAGTTCAGTTGTTCAATCATGTCTGAGTCTCCAACCTCTTGAACTGTTAACCTGTGAATTCTTTCTAACTGTGGGATTTTCCAGGCAATAACATGGGAGTAAGTTGCCCTTTCCTCCTCCAGGGGATCTTCCCAACCTAGGGATCAAATTCATATCTCCTACACTGGCAGGTGGACTCTTTACTCCTGAGCCATCTGGGAAGCCCAAACATAAGTATAATCAGTGTAAAGAGAAATTTCTTAAAGTATACCTAGTGAAGACACACACACAAAAAAGGAAGGAAGAACAGAATCAAGGAAGGATGGGAGGTTGAATGGAAGAAACCTGGATATGGAGGAAGGAAGTAAATAGGAAATTATATATGTGTGTGTGTGTGTGTGTGTGTGTGTGTATAATCAAATTAAATGAAAACAGATTTCCATAATTTGACCCAATTGAAAATCCAAAATTTACTAAAATAATTTATATACAAAAACAGTAAAAGGGGATTTTTGGCTTTTGTGCTTCAACAACAGATTCTAAGTTAACTTTTTGTGTGCTGTCACTCAATCGTTTCTGAGTCTTTTCAAATTCATACTTCACTGTTAATGGAATTTTTCAGTCAAGAATCCTGGAAGAGGTTGCCATTTCTCTCACTTGGGGTCTTCCTGACCCAGGGATCAAATTCGAATCTCCTGCATTAACACGCAGATTCTTTACCACTGAGCTAGCTGAGAAGCCCCTAAATTAACTTCAACATTTGCTAAATGCATCCACTGGCAGATTTTAAAGATTTATTATTAATAGTGATGCTTAAATTATAGTATCACATAATTTGAACATGAAATCCCTATGATTTTGAAAAGGTAACTAATATAAAATAGAGGAAAATTTGTTACACCTTATTTTATAGCATTGCCTAAATTTCCCATAGTTGATACCCACTGGCTTAAAATATCCCAGAGTGGGCATAGGCATTTTGACACAAAGAGTAGCAAATTAATATTAACTTATTTTGCACTTACAAAGTGGCATAATAAAAGTGGGCCCCACTGATCCCCAATTAAAATAGTTAATAAGGCCCAATGTAACTGAAACCAGGGTCATCAAGGACTAAAATTTCTTATACAAGAAACAAATATTAAAGAGGTGTTGAACCCCATTGTTTTTCAACTTGACAACCCAATTTTGACTGTTCTTCAGTCTGGAAAAAAAATTATGTCACACAGTGAATTATTATGACTTTAAAATTGTTATTTTTCAATTAATTCCCCATACCCTATATCTGATATTATTAAAATAACTAACTCCTTCCAATCAGCATCATGTAAATTATTCTACTGTTACAGATTTGACTCATATATTCTATTCAGTATCTATTTCAATAGTTTTTCAACTAGATTGCCTTAGCCTCTATCAGGACACTATACACTTTTATTGGAGCACCCTTGGAATACAATAGCCACTTGGCAATTACACACTCTCTCTACACAAGAACTTAACTGCATCTACTTTTATCCAGGAACACAGATATGACATTATGTTGACAATATATTTTTATGAGAAGATTCATCTAATACAGTCATTAAAGATACACAAGTCTAACAGTTTTTGTTCCTTTTTGAGTTCTGAATGCAATGTATTATTTACTTAACTTCACTATGCTACTACCTTCAAATCTGCCCACATTAAATGGGGTCCTCGTGACAAAAGATTCTAGAATATATACAAATTTTAATCAATGGGCATTTCCATTAGTGCCCTCAAGACTCCTTTAGTAGATGCTTTTGTAACATCCTCCCTGGCCCTGGTATCTCTTGGACCACTTATAATAGTCATAACTTGCTCATCAGTTTCTGATGCAAGTAGCTGCTATTCTCGACTCTACACCATTAGAATGATAATTGCTGGCCACGTACTGGATTTTTCTGGAAATGGAGAGTTTCACTAATTCTGGGCTTTTGACTTTCAGTGTTCACCTTCCCATTAAGTCTTACATCATGAAAACAGTACTCCACAAGCTCAGCATGACTACTAAGACATACTCAGTATAGAATGGAGATATTTTCAGTACAAAATGGGTCCTCTGGTATATTCCACCAGCAGGAAGGAGTGACCTTCCTATCTGCAGTCCTTTGTCAGATGCCATGGTCCTAGGGAAGACACCCCTTTCCCAAATCCCTTTGCTACCTGGGGTGACTCTTGGGATTAACTGAGTGAATTGCAGTGGGGATTCATGGACAAGGAGAACGTCAGTACCATCATCATAAATGGTGGAGCTCACTGTAATGCAGCTGTTTTCCATCCCTTACCTGATAAGAGATGGGTCAGTTGCCAAATTTTAGTCAGTCATTTTAACATGGATGCCTTTGTTTAGAAAAAAATGTGCTCCACCTATACATTTTACAAACTGTTGGGCCATGGCCTGAAAGTTGTCCTAAAATTTCTAGTTGTCCTAGAAAATCTCTAGGAATCTCTTTGTTTCATTGATACTCAATATGTCAAAGTTGCATGTGCTTCTGCAAATAATAAAGCCACAATTTAAAGCCTCACTAGAGCTTTTCAGTGTTCTAGACTTTATTGAGAATAACTAAAGTGCTCATTTCACTTCTCACAATATACAATGCTGGAGTCTTGGAAGTGGCATTGCATAAAATTTTCAAAACCCCAAGAAGTCCCAGGTAGCTGATTTAATGGAAAGACACAATCATCTCCTCAAACAACTCCTTTTAAAACTTCTATCTGCCAAATGGACCCCCACATGGGTCTCTATAATTCAAGGCCCCCTGACTCACAGACAATCTATATCAACTTTTAAAATTCTTCTTGGTGCCTTTTAATGTATTACAAAAGTGATATGTATTGCCATGATATATTAATACATAATGAAAAGAATCGTAGGGCAGTGAAATTCTGTATGATTCTACAATGATGGATAGATGTTACGATACATTCACTCAAACCTGTACAATGCAAAACACCAAGAGTGAATCCCTATCAAAACTATATTCTTTGGATAATAATGATGTATCAGTGTCAGTTCCCTGACTGCAGTAAGTGCACCCTCTGGTGCAGGATGCTAATAGAGAGGGGGGTTATGCATGGGTGGGGACAGGGTTTTATGAGAAAGAACCTAAGATTTCATTAGCTTTAAAAAATTCATAGTAACCATAGCCTATTTGCATGATTTCAGCATTCTATTTTTAATTCCCTAATTTTGTAGGTTGGGGGGCAAATACTCTATGTATATATGTATCTGTATGTGTTGTGTGTATGTGTGCATTCAGCTCTTAATTTAAAAATATGACAGTATATTTTATAACTTTGTGCAGTTTGTATGTACAAGTACTTTTTATTTATATTTGCTCTACTATTTTTGAGACAAGTAATGTCCAGGGAAGGAACAGGTTCCCCCCCCCCAGGGGTTTAGCTTTCTCAGTTCACCCTTGTTTAGTGTGATTTGATGCTCCTATTTTGATATTGCTGTTGATTCTCTAAATCATGTCTAATTATTTGCAACCCCATGGACTGCAGCATGCCAGGCTTCTCTTTCTTTTACAATCACCCAGAGTTTCCCCAGACTCATGTCCATTCAATCAGTGATGCTATCTCACCATTTCATCCTCTGAAACCCAATTCTCCTCTTGCCTCTATCTTTCCCAGCATCAGGGTCTTTTCCAGAGTGAACTTTTCACATCAGGTGGTCAAAGTATTTAGCTTCGGTTTCAAAATCAGTCCTTCCAATGAATATTCAGGGTTGATTTCCTTTAAGATGGACTTGTTTGATCTCCTTGCAGTTCAAGAGAGTTTTGAGAGTCTTCTGCAAACACAATTTGAAAGCAGTGGTTATTTGGTGCTCAGCCTTCTTTATGGTCCAACTCTCACATCCATACATGACTACTGGAGAAACCATAGATAAAGTATATGGACCTTTGTCAGCAAGGCGATGCATCTGCTTTTTAAATTTAATTTCTAGGTTTGTCATAGCTTTCCTTCCAAGAAGCAAGCATCTTTTAAATTAATGGTTGCAGTCACTGTTCACAGTGATTTTGGAGCCCAAGCAAAGAAAATCTGTTACTGTTGCTACATTTCCCCTCTTCTAGTCACCATTAAGTGATGGGACCAGATGCCATGATCATAATTTTTTGAATGTTGAGTTTCAAGCCAGCTTTTTCACTCACCTCTTTCACCCTTTAGTTCCTCTTTACTTTGAGGAACCAAATACCATTAGAGTGGTATTATCTACATACCTGAAGTTGTTGATATTTCCCCCAGCAATCTTGATTCCACGTTGTGATTCATCTAGCCTGGAATTTCATGTGATGTATTTGGCAAAATAATTAAATAATAAGAGTGACAATATACAGTCTTGTATTACTCCCCTAATTTTAAATCCATCACTCTTTACATGTCTAGTTCTAAATGTTACTTCTTTACCCTCATATACAGGCTTTTCAGGAGACAGGTAAGGTGGTCTTGTACACCTTTCTCTTTAAAATTGTCCACAGTTTTTTGTGATCTACACAGTAAAAAGCTTTAGTGCAGTCAACAAAGCAGAAATAGATGCTTTTTTTCTGAAATTCTCTTGCTTTCTCTATGACCCAACAAGTGTTGGTTCCTCTGCCTTTTATAAACCCAGATTGCACATCTGGAAGTTCTCGGTTCATGTCCTGCTGAAGCCTAACTTGAAGGATTTTGAGCATAACTTTGCCGGCATGTGAAATGAGTGCAATGTACAGTAGTTTGAACATTTTTTAGCATTGCCCGTCTTTGAAATTGGAATGAAAATTGAAATTTTCCAGTCCTGTGGCCACTGTTGAGTTTTCCAAATTTGCTGACATATTGAGTGCAACAGTTTAACAGCATAATCTTTTAGTATTTAAATTAGCTGACCTGGAATCCCAAAACAGATACTCCCAATACTCCTCTTTTTGAATCTCAAACTGTTTATGTCACTGTGTGTGTGTGTGTGTGTGTGTGTGTGTGCATGTACATGTGTGTATAGATGCTTAGTCATTTCTGATTCTCTGCAGCCCCATGTACTCTAACCCACCAGGCTCCTCTATCCATGGGAGTTTTCAGGCAAGGATATTTTAGTGGGTTGCAGTTTCCTACTCCAAAGATCTTCCCTACCCATGAACCCTGGGTAACCGAACCATCATCTCTTGCATCTCGTACACTGGCAGGGAGATTCTTTACTACTAGGGCCACCTGAGAAGTGCCCATTTTGTTATACTATTAACCACTGCTGCTGCTACTGCTGCTAAGTTGCTTCAGTCATGTCCGACTCTGTGCAAACCCATAGACAGCAGGCCACCATGCTCTGCCATCCTTGGGATTCTCCACGCAAGAACACTGGAGTGGGTTGCCATTTCCTTCTCCAATGCATGAAAGTGAAAACTGAAAGTGAATTTGCTCAGTCATGTCTGACTCTTTGCAACCCCATGGATTGCAGCCTACCTGGCTCCTCCATCCATGGGATTTTCCAGGCAAGAGTACTGGAGTGGGGTGCCACTGCCTTCTCCGATACTATTAACCACAATCACAGACAACTAGCCAATCTGATCATATGGACCATAGCCTTGTCTAACTCAATGAAACTAAGCCATTCCGTGTGGGGCCACCCAAGCCGGACAGGTCATGTTGCAGAGGTCTGACAGAATGTGGTCCACTAGAGAAGAGAATGCCAAACCCTTTCAGTATTCTTGCCTTGAGAACCCCATGAACAGTATGAAAAGGCAAAATGATAGGATACTGAAAGAGGAACTCCCCAGGTCATTAGGTGCCTAATATGCTACTGGAGATGAGTGGAGAAATAACTCCAGAAAGAATGAAGGGATGGAGCCAAAGCAGCAACAACACCCAGCTGTGGATGTGACTGGTGATAGAAGCAAAGTTCAATGCTGTAAAGAGCAATATTGCATAAGAACCTGGAATGTTAGGTCCATGAAACAAGGCAAATTGGAAGTGGTCAAACAGGAGATGATAAGAGTGAACATCAACATTCTAGGAATCAGCAAACTAACATGTACTGGAATTGGGTGAATTTAACTCAGATGACTATTATATCTACTACTGTGGGCAAGAATCCCTTAGAAGAAATGGAGTAGCCATCATAGTCAACAAAAGAGTCTGAAATGCAGTATTTGGATGCAATCTCAAAAACAAAAGAATGATCTCTGTTCATTTCCAAGGCAAACCATTCAATATCATGGTAATCGAAGTCTATGCACCGACCAGTAACTCTAAAGAAGCTGAAGTTGAACAGACCTATGAAAACCTGCAAGACCTTCTAGAACTAACACCCAAAAAAAGATGTCATTTTCATTATAGGGGACTGGAATGCAAAAGTAGGAAGTCAAGAAATACCTGATGTAACAGGCAAATTTGATGTTGGAGTACAGAATGAAGCAGGGCAAAGGCTAATAAAGTTCTGCCAAGAGAAGGCACAGGTCATAGCAAACACCCTCTTTCAACAACACAAGAGAAGACTCTACACATGGACATCACCAGATGGTCAACAGCCAAATCAGATTGATTATATTCTTTGCAGCCAAAGATGGAAAAGCTCTATACAGTCTGCAAGAACAAGACTGGGAGCTGACTGTGGCTCAGATCATGAACTCCTTATTTCCAAATTCAGACTGAAATTGAAGAAAGTGGAGAAAACCACTAGATCATTCAGGTATGACCTAAATCAAAACGCTTGTGATTATACAGTGGAAGTGAGAAATAGATTTAAGGGACTAGATCTAATAGACATAATGCCTGATGAACTATGAACAGAGGTTCCTGATATTGTACAGGAGACAGGGATCAAGATATCCCCAAGAAAAAGAAATGTTAAAAAAAAAAAAAAGCAAAATGCCTGTCTGAGGAGGACTTACAAATTGTGAAAAGAAGGGAAGCAAAAAAAAAAAAAAAACAAAGGAGAAAAGGAAAGATATACCCATTTGAATGCAGAGTTCCAAAGAATAGCAAGAAGAGATAAGAAAGCCTTCCTCAGCCACCAGTGGGAAGAAATTGAGAAAAACAACAGAATGGTGAAGACTAGAGATCTCTTCAAGAAAATTAGATATACCCAGAAAATATTTCATGCAAAGATGGGCTCAATAAAAAACAGAAATGGTAGGGACCGAATAGAAGTAGAAGATATTAAGAAGAGGTGGTAACAATACACAGAAGAACTGTACAAAAAAGATGTTCATGACCCAGATAAACACGAAGGTGTGATCATTCACCTAGAGCCAGACATCCTGGAATGTGAAGTCAAGTGGACCTTAGGAAGCATCACTGCAAACAAAGCTAGTGGAAGTGATGGAATTCCAGTTGAGCTATTTCAAATCCTAAAAGATGATGCTGTGAAAGTGCTACACTCAATATGCCAGCAAATTTGGAAAACTCAGCAGTGGCCACAGGACTGGAAAAGGTCCGTTTTCATTCCAATCCCAAAGAAAGGCAATGCCAAAAAATGCTCAAACTACTGCACAATTGCACTCATCTCAGACGCTAGTAAAGTAATGCTCAAAATTCTCCAAGCCAGGCTTCAGCAATATGTGAACCATGAACTTCCTGATGTTCAAGCTGGTTTTAGAAAAGGCAGAGGAACTAGAGATCAAATTGCCAACATCCTCTGAATCATCGGAAAAGCAAGAGAGTTCCAGAAAAACATCTATTTCTGCTTTATTGACTATGCCAAAGCCTTTGTGTGGATCACAATAAACAGTGGAAAATTCTGAAGGAAATGGGAATACCAGACCACCTGACCTTCCTCTTGAGAAACCTTACATGCAGGTCAGGAAGCAACAGTTAAAACTGGACATGGAACAACAGACCGGTTCCAAATAGGGAAAGGAGTTTGTCAAGGCTGTATATTGTCACCCTGCTTATTTAACTTATACGCCGAGAACATCATGAAAAACACTGGGCTGGAGGAAGTACAAGCTAGAATCAAGACTGCCGGGAGAAATATAAATAACCTCAGATATGCAGATGACACCACCCTTATGGCAGAAAGTGAAGAACTTAAGAGCCTCTTTATGAAAGTGAAAAAGGAGAATGAACAATTTGGCTTAAAGCTCAATATTCAGAAAATTAAGATCATGGCATCCAGTCCCATTTCTTCATGGTAAATCGATGGGGAAACAGTGGAAACAATGGCTTACTTTTTTGGCGGGGCTCCAAAATCACTGCAGATGTTGATTGAAGCCATGAAATTAAATGACGCTTACTCCTTGGAAGGAAAGTTATGACCAACCTAGACAGCATATTATAAAGCAGAGACATTACCTTGTCAACAGAGCTCTGTCTAGTCAAGGCTATAACTTACCAGTGGTCATGTATGGATGTGAGAATTGGACTATATAGAAGGCTCAGTGCATAAAAATTAACGCTTTTGATTTGTGGTTTTGGAGAAGACTCTTGAGAGTCCCTTGGACTGCAAGGAGACCCAACCAGTCCATCCTAAAGGAGATCAGTCCTAGGTGTTCATTGATTGGAAGGACTAATGCTGAAACTGAAACTCCAATACTTTGGTACCTGATGTGAAGAGCTGACTTATTGGAAAAGACCCTGATGCTGGGAAAGATTGAGGGCAGGAGGAGAAGGGGACAACAGAGGATGAGATGGTTGAATGGCATCACCGACTCAATAGACATGGGTTTGTGTTGACTCCAGGATTTGGTGATGGACAGGCGGGCCTGGCATGCTGTGGTTCATGAGGTCACAAAGAGTTGGACATCATTGAGTGACTGAATTGTTTGACTGATTGATTAGATACATTTGCACATTTTTATCTGAATATTTTGGTATCAGTATTCACAGAGCTTGTCAATCCCGTGTTTATAATTTCCTCATTATCTACTGGTTGTAATATATAAGGTCTATTCTTTCTAGAGTTAAAGTAAGTCAGAAAACTGACTTATTTTAGAGCTAAGCATTAATTTTAGAAGTAATGGCTGAGCATATTTACCACAATTATTTTATTTTCAATATTTCAGATTTTATTTTTATTTTTTAATTTTTATTTTTACTTTTTTTACTTTTTTTACTTTACAATACTGTATTGGTTTTGCCATACATTGACATGAATCCACCATGGGTGTACATGAGTTCCCAATCTTGAACCCCCCTCCCACCTCCCACCCAATATCATCTCTCTGGATCATCCCCGTGCACCAGCCCCAAGCATCCTGTATCCTGCATCAAACATAGACTGGCGATTCATTTCTTACATGATACTGTACATGTTTCAGTGCCATTATCCCAAATCATCCCACCCTCTCCCTCTCCCTCAGAATCCAAAAGTCCATTCTGTACATCTGTGTCTCTTTTGCTGTCTCACATACAGGGTTATCATTACCATCTATCTAAATTCCATATATGTGTGTTAGTATACTGTATTGGTGTTTTTCTTTCTGGCTTACTTCACTCTGTATAATTGGCTCCAGTTTCATCCATCTCATTAGAACTGATTCAAATGTATTCTTTTTAATGGCTGAGTAATACTCCATTATGTATATGTACCACAGCTTTCTTATCCATTCATCTGCTGATGGACATCTAGGTTGTTTCCATGTCCTGGCTATTATAAACAATGCTGCAATGAACATTGGGGTACATGTCTCTCTTTCAATTCTGGTTCCCTTGGTGTGTATGCCCAACAGTGGGATTGCTGGGTCATATGGCAGTTCTATTTGCAATTTTTTAAGGAATCTCCACACTGTTCTCCATAGTGGCTGTACTAGTTTGCATTCCCACCAACAGTGTAAGAGGGTTCCCTTTCCTCCACACCCTCTCCAGCATTTATTGCTTGCAGACTTTTGGATCACAGCCATTCTGACTGGTGTGAAATGCTACCTCATTGTGGTTTTGATTTGCATTTCTCTGATAATGAGTGATGTTGAGAATCTTTTCATGTGTTTGTTAGCCATCCGTTCAGGCTCTACTACAAAGCCACAGTCATCAAGACAGTATGGTACTGGCACAAAGACAGAAATATAGATGAATAGAACAAAATAGAAAGCCCAGAGATAAATCCACACACATATGGACACCTTATCTTCGACAAAGGAGGCAAGAATATACAATGGAGTAAAGACAATCTCTTTAACAGTGGTGCTGGGAAAACTGGTCAACCACTTGTAAAAGAATGAAACTAGATCACTTTCTAATACCACACACAAAAACAAACTCAAAATGGATGAAAGATCTAAACGTAAGTCCAGAAACTATAAAACTCCTAGAGGAGAACATAGGCAAAACACTCTCCGACATAAATCACAGCAGGATCCTCTATGATCCACCTCCCAGAATACTGGAAATAAAAGCAAAAATAAACAAATGGGATCTAATTAAAATTAAAAGCTTCTGCACAACAAAGGAAACTATAAGCAAGGTGAAAAGACAGCCTTCTGAGTGGGAGAAAATAATAGCAAATGAAGCACCTGACAAACAACTAATCTCAAAAATATACAAGCAAATTATGCAGCTCAATTCCAGAAAAATAAATGACTCAATCAAAAAATGGGCCAAATAACAATTTCAGTTTTTTTAAATAAACTTTAATGAATATTTTGCTTATTATTGCTCCTTACATTCCACCCTTTGTTTCTGATTTCAGTTCTCTTTTGACTGGTATAGAACCTAGAGCTTGCTATAGAGAGTGAAGAATGTCAGAAAGATGCCCGTCTATGTCTGATGCAGGATATGACACGCTTGGGGCTGACGCGCGGGGATGACCCAGAGAGATGTTGTGGGGAGGGGGGTGGGAGGGGGGTTCATGTTTGGGAACGCATGTACACCTGTGGTGGATTCATGTCAATCTATGCCAAAACCAATACAGAATTGTAAAGTAAAAATTAAAAATAAATAAATAAATTAAAAAATAAATAAAAAAAAAGAGAACAAACTAATATCATTTATGAATGCATATTTATGGAATCTAGAAGAATGGTAATAATGAACCTATTTGCAGGGTAGGAATAGAGAATGGACTTATGGACCCAGTTGTGAGAGGAGAGGGTAGGGAGAATTGAGACACTAGAACTGACATATATGCACTACCATGGGTAAAATAGACAGCAAGTGGGAATTCACTGTATAATACAGGGAGCTGAGCTCAGTGCCCTGTGATGACCTAGAGAGATGGGATGGGGGTGGCTCAGGAGAGAGGAGATATGTTATACTTATGGATGATTCACATTGTTGTATGGCAGGAACCAACACACTATTGTAAACCAATTATCCTCCAATCAAAAAAAAAAGAAAAAAAAAACATTCAAATCAACTTCAAAAAAGAAAGAAAGAAAGAAAACATTCTGAAAATGTTTATGTCTAAGATTCTATTTACATCATCCTAAGTCTCAAATAATTTTCTACATATTTTCAAATGTCTCCTATCTTTCTCTTCATTCCATGACACAGATATCTTGACCCAATGCAAGGCTGTCTTCCTGAAATCGTTCTAATTGCACATATATAGCAGCTTAACTTGTCTCTTCCTTGTGTTAATGTATCTTTTTTTTATAGAATCTATCATTGAATTTTTTTAATAGGGTGCTTTCTAGACACACATCTAAAATTATCATATTAGATCTCTCGTTGCAATTGCCTGCTTCTATATTTACCCTTTAATGTATTCTATGATATTTTGTTTCATAATTAAAAATTAATAAATAAAGATCAATTCAACCTGTACAGCTTGTGCTAATTAAAGGCACACATACCTCATTTTTAAAAATTGTATTTAGCAAAACATAACTCCATAGATTGAGAATAAATACAGTTGCAATAATGATAATATCTGCACTTTCTGCTCCACATTTGCTGCTGTTCTAGTTTTATCATATACATCACCACATAAAAATTGAATTAGTTTTACAGATATAAAATGAATTGCCAGTGTAATGTTATCTATTGAAAGGTAGAGTTTCAAACTCATGACTGTTGTAAGGATCAAAGCACAATTGCCTTACTACTCATTTACTTACTATTCAATAGTGCTTTGTGGCATACAATGTAATCAAATTTGCACTATGTTCATCAAATAAAATAAATCTAGGAGAAATAGTAAAAATTCTGGAAATGAAATTCCAGAGACGGTTTACTTTTTCATAGTTTTATGGTTTAAGTAATCTTTATATAATAACCAATCTGCCTATCATATGCTGCTGCTTTTTGTTTTATACTGAGTTTATATAACAATCACTAAAATATGTTTGTTTGCTACTCTTGGTATGAAATTATCCTAGAGCTTGAAGAAAACAATTTATTTTTCCAAAGGAAATATCTGTAAAGAGCATTGTGTATCCAAAACATTCATATGCCTGATTGTTATCAGAACTTGGCTTGGTTAGTCAAATAAAATATATGGAAGAAATTATTCTAGAGTATTTTTCTAAGTACAGTTTCTTTCATACTCTTCCTTCAAGGCTAAGTTTGAGATTAGCTCACAATTACAAATACTACATCACATATTTAGTCTCCGGACTTTCTGGGGAAAAAAATGCAGAGTTTCTAAGACAGTGAAATACTACATCACATATTTAGTCTCCGGACTTTCTGGGGAAAAAAATGCAGAGTTTCTAAGACAGTGAAATAATTTAGAGGCACTGAAAATCTAAAATAAATACTTAGAGAAAAAATGAACAAACAAAGGAACAACATTGCTAAATCAAATCTCTTCATTAACACAGATTGACGAATAGCTGTAGTAAGTTTTATCAAAATACAAACAAACAAACGAACAAAAAAGCTTTTATTCATGTGCTTGGCAAGACAACTAAAAGACCCATCAACATTTTAAAAATAAACAGATATATTCATATATATATTTATACCTAAATACATGCATGCATATATGCATTAATAGATTCTTCTCCCTTTAGACTAATCATAGGTCTTGTCCCTTGAGCTATAGGAACTGCTTACAAGGCTCAAAGAGTACTCTAGATGCTTAAATGTTTAAAGACATTTCTCACAAGACAACCATCATGTGATTTGATTTTTTAATGGTTTGTAGTAAAATGAAAAATATTTCATTAGAATGTTGACACTAGGAAAGAAACAAAGAATAGCAAAATTGTATAAATGAAGATATAATAACTAATTGGAATTACAAGAAAAGACATGTAGATACTATGTTTTAAGATTTAAGGTCAGTATTCTTCCTGTAAAATTGTACTAACTCTGATATGAAAATCAGAAAGAATGCTTTCTTGTGTAAATGCTGTCAAGTGTTAGGTTAAATTTAAAAATCTTTCCATATCATGGAGCAGAGAGTAATCAGACAGTTGAGACTCTGTAAAGACAAGTTTTGCTAGAGAAAGAGAACCAAAAGTATATATGTAAATAGAACTGGCTCATATGTAAGCTGGAGACCAAGGAAAGCTGGTGGTGCAATATCAGTCTTAGTCTACAGAACAGGAAGTTCAGGAGAGACATCAAAGGGGCTGTAAGGGCAAAAGAAGAGCAGTGTCCCATTGGTGAGGAAAAATCACACATTTGCCGATGGCAAGACAAACTAAACCAGAATTGGAATACACATAACATGTCCCCATTTGTGATGGGCTTCCCCCAATGTGCAGTGTGCATCTGCATTATACATTATACATTAACCTGGCAAGGCAGGAGAAAAATAGTCCCTTTCTTTTGGGGCAACCATTATAATTTTAAGATTAATATTTCTTTCTCATTTTGTACAGGGTGCTATGTTGACCTAAAACCCTACCTTGAAGGTGTACATTTGAATAAAACATCTCTGATGGAGGTTATATTTAATGTTAACCTATCAATATGATACATACTTCTTTGTCTCAACATATATAAACTTGCATCTCTAACTCATGACCAATGTAACAGCCTTCAGAGTTTCTGAGAGTCTGTCTCCCAGGTTATGATATCCATTATGGCTTAATAAAAGCCCCTCTTTTCATCTCACCTTAATTGTTGATTAGATTTTTGATGAAAAACTAAAGCAATGAGGAAAGAAAAAAGAGTATATTCCCCATTGCTCTGCTTTTGGTTGGGTTTGGGTCTGCAAACGTTCCCCACATTGGGATGGGGAATCTAAATCTGCTTTATTGAGTCCACCAGTTCAACTAATGATGTCACCTGAAAATGCTTTCACAGACACACCCGAAATAATCTTTAATCTGGACACCCCATGGCACAGTCATGCTGACACATAAAATTAACCATCATAGGACTTCCCTTGGGACTGAGTGGTAATAAATCCACCTGTCAATGCAGGAGACACTAGTTAAATCCCCATTCCAGGAAGATCCCACATGTCATAGAGCAACTAAACCCGTGCACCACAGCTACTGAAGCCCCTGTGCTCTAGAGCCTGTGATTCCAGAAAGAGAAGCCATCACAATTAGAAGCCCTCACTTGCAGGATCTAGAGAAAAACTGGCACAACAATGAAGACCCAGCACAACCAAAAACAAATAAAAGCAATTTAAAAAAATCATAAAGTGTATTTATCCAGGTAAGAAAACAAAAATGAATGTTTTCCCCTAAATTGAGAACCTGAGATGAAGAAAAGATTGGCTACCTGAAATTAGAAAACCTTCAGCTTCGGAGGATATTAGGACAATGAAATCAAGAAGAAAAAGGGAGAATGGTTAAAAAAAAAAATTAAAATCCTTTGAACATTTTTAAAAAGTTATACAGACATTTATAATATAATTTTCATTAATGTGTCCATGTTTAATTTGCACAAAATCATTACAATTACCCACACCACCATTTTGAACTCAGATGAGAAATTGAATTTTGATGAGCATTTCTTGGAAATGCTCAGATTTCAGCATGTATTTTTGTGTACTCAAAAAAAAGCTGAGAATATTCTTATGCAAATCTGTGCCTATCTTCACTTTGGCACATGCAATTAACCATGTTATCCCAATGAACAGGGAACTAGCTATCAAGAGTGCAATGACCATTAAACTACGGAAGTAGCAAAAAGGATGCTTTTGCCTATGTAGTCTCCTTGCCGTAAATAAACTTCTGGTCTCCTTTTTTATCTTCTCTTATTTCATTCAGCAGTTCTAGGTCGCCCTTGGTCCTGATCTTGTCTGATTACTAAGCAGATACAGTGCTCAGCACTTGCATTCAGATGTTGTCACTATTTTCTCAGTGGGTGAGTCCAGTGACCTTGACAAAGTTGTATCATATCACTGATCCTTTGATTGCTGTCCTGATTTCTATGATTGTGGCCATCTGCTATACATATAAACAACATCAACAACAACAAAAAAAGAAAACTAGGGTAAAAAAAAAAAAACATAACTAATGAAATCATGCTCAACAGAAGTAGCCCAAATTATGTCTCTTATTTCTTGCAACTCACAGACTGAAAATGAAATGAACGTTCTAAACATCTAAGAGTTTACAAAATTTAAGGTATGTTTTAAATACCTTGAACTTTATTATATGACAACATAGAATATCATTGCAATTAACTTTAAAGTGTATAACACAGATGGCTATCTTTTTTTTTTTTAACTTTATTTTACTTTATAATACTGTATTGGTTTTGCCATACATCAACATGAATCCACCAAGTCACAAAAGCAATAAGAAACAATTGAAAATCTAAAAAATAGCATCTCCAAGAAAAATTATAATGCAGCACATTCTGAGTTCCATGCCATACTGAATTAGAAAAATAGTTTTATAATTGACACATTTTCATATATATAGTTTCATTTAAAACCCAAAATAAAACATTGAGTGAACAATATTATTCCACATACAGACAGAGAACCTATGATTATGGTACTCAAAATAACCTCAATGTCACAGATATAAAATATCAAAGTATATTATTCTGTTTTCTGCATGCAATCAGTGAATTTCCTAATATAAGATGATAATACACATTCCATTCCATTTCATTTATTTTTATTCTGTCAAATTTAGGGGTTTTCTAGTTCATAGTTTAAGACTGAAAGAGCAAAGAATAAAACAGAATTATTTAATTGAACTACCAGTCTCATATGATGATATGAAACTAAAATGAAAACTCTGGGATTCCTTTGCAAGATAAAAGAGATGAAAGCATTATTTTTTCCCTAAACTCAGAAACTATTGATATCTTTGAGATAAAGTGCCCCTTAATTTTTATATATGTTTATGCTTATTATAAATATCACTAAGATTTTAGAGGATTAAGTTTGTAGAAATGTGAGCCATTTCTGGCCGCATCACTGAGCCACTGATATTTTTTCATTTTTGCATAGGATAAATGCCAAACACTGTAGTTCTCTTTTATCACTGAAAGTGAATAAAATTAAAATGGGAGGTTCATTAGAAAATCCTTTAAAGATTTTTTTTTATGTGCTTCCATTTGACTCATAGTATTTGTGCAGTTGTGATTTAGCTAATCTGTGTAATTTCTTACATCCATGGGTACAGTTCTGCATTCACTCTTCTTTTAATGTCCATTCATTATTTGCAGATGATAAACTTGTTTGTGTAGTAAATTAACTAAAAACCTATCAGAAACAATAAAATAATTCAATAGATTAGCTGATCAAAAAAGTAACATACCAATACAAATGCTATTCTATATATAAAAATGTCTCTTTTAAAAATGAAAAAAAAAATAACAATAGAGTTCTTAAAAGCTAGGCATAAACACCATAACAATCCTATTGAGGGCCTTAAAAGTAATGTTAAATTTAAAAAAGCACCAATTATGAAAGTTGTCAATTCTCACTCATCATCTATAATACTCGGACTTGAAGTTAAAATAACAGAAGATTAATCATTATTTGAGAAGTGATTATTGAATGTTTAACCATGCAAAAATAAAACATTTGAAAAATACAAGCAAATAGTAGAAGAGTCCAGCAAGTTATGAAACCTGTTTCACTTGATTAATAATTAAAATTTGTTAGTGTTGGAGATGACTTAAGTAAATGCTTCTGCTTACAAGAAATATTAAGTGTATTTTTAAATATTAAGATTTAGCAGCACCCACAGAGACCAAAAGACTGTTCTATACATAATTAGCCTCCAATTAAAATAAATACATTTATATTAAAAAAAAAAAAGACTTAGCAGCACAGAGCTTAATTAAGTCAAGAAAACTTGGGGTTAGTCTCAGTCATATTTTTTTTTCAAAGTCCTCCCTCCTTTCAGTTGATTCTAATGTGCACCATTTATGACTATTGCAAATAAATTCACCTGTAAAATCATCTTAGCACAGAGTTTATTTGCAAATAACTCAATGCTTTCTCCAGTTTCCTTCTTGATTATTCATTTGCTTAAATCTGGGTACAATTTTGATAATTCCTAATTTTCCCCAAACTCATTCATCTTATTTGCATTGATTGTGGGGAAATACACTCAGAATTATTTTCATACTCCATGGTAATTTCATATTTTGCATTTTAACACATTTTATTTGCTTTCTATTGTTTTCCATTATTATTTCTTTATTGGAATCCCCCGGGTTTATTTACTTTGTTGGTTTTATAAATAATCAGTTCTAGAATTTCTTTTGTAATTCTATATTTATCTGTTTTCTAATTTACTAATTTATATTATCTTAATCATTATTCTGTTTCTGTGAATTGATTTTATTTTCTGCCTTCTCAGTTAAGCTACTTAATACATTTATATTTATTTCATTTTCTTCTCCCACCTACATTAGCATCTAAGGAAGAGAACAGAGTGATGTAAGATGGTACCTCCTTCAGTTTACAGAGCTCAGGGATCTTCATAAGTGAGGTCTCTAAGCATACACATTCTGACTGACACACCACACTCTTTGAAGTACCTGTGGTTTTCTGGTATCCTCGTATTATCCAGCAATTATCTGGACTCCACATGTTAACTGAGTCCCTCCTTTTGAAAGAAACTTCCATTGATAATTTGCAACATGTCTCACGTGCTTGCTTACCCTTGTCACACAAGCCTCTCAGATAATCCATCGTTATGGACACTCAAACTCTACTACTCTGCATGTTTTTTTTGTTTTTTTTTTGCAAACATTTTTCTCACCCTAGCTTATGCTACAAACCCCGGCATCGGGATTTTATGTGCAATTTTTGCTGGGTTTATCTTTAAAATATGTTCAGTTCAGTTCAGTTGCTCAGTCGTATCCGACTTTTTGCGACCCCATAAATCGCAGCACGCCAGGCCTCCCTGTCTATTACTAACTCCCCGAGTTCACTCAAACTCACGTCCATCGAGTCAGTGATGCCATCCAGCCATTTCATCCTCTGTCGTCCCCTTCTTCTCCTGCCCCAAATCCCTCCCAGCATCAAAGTCTTTTCCAATGAATCAACTCTTCGCATGAGGTGGTGGAAGTACTGGAGTTTCAGCTTTAGCATCATTCCCTGCAAAGAACACCGAGGGCTGATGTCCTTAAGAATGGACTGGTTGGATCTCCTTGCAGTCCAAGGGACTCTCAAGAGTATTGCCCAACACCACAGTTCAAAAGCATCAATTCTTCAGCACTCAGCCTTCTTCACAGTCCAAATCTCACATCCATACATGACCACTGGAAAAACCATAGCCTTGACTAGATGAACCTTTGTTGGCAAAGTAATACCTCTGCTTTTGAATATGCTACCTAGGTTGGTCATAACTTTCCTTCCAAGGAGTAAGCGTCTTTTAATTTCATGGCTGCAGTCACCATCTGCAGTGATTTTGGAGCCCCCCAAAATAAAGTCTGACACTGTTTCCACTGTTTCCCCATCTATTTCCCATGAAGTGATGGGACCAGATGCCATGATCTTCGTTTTCTGAATGTTGAGCTTTAAGCCAACTTTTTCACTCTCCCCTTTCACTCTCATCAAGAGGCTTTTTAGTTCCTCTTCATTTTCTGCCATAAGTCTGTTGTCATCTGCATATCCGAGGTTATTGAGATTTCTCCCAGCAATCTTGATTCCAGCTTGTGCTTCTTCTCCAGTCCAGTGTTTCTCATGATGTACTCTGCATATAAGTTAAATAAGCAGGGTGACAGTATACAGCCTTGATGTACTCCTTTTCCTATTTGGAACCAGTCTGTTGTTCTGTGTCCAGTTCTAACTGTTGCTTCTAACTGACCTGCATACAAGTTTCTTAAGAGGTCAGTCAGGTGGTCTGGTATTCCCATCTCTCTCAGAATTGTCCACAGTTTATTGTGATCCACACAGTCAAAGGCTTTGGCATAGTCAATAAAGCAGAAATAGATGTTTTTCTGGAACTCTCTTGCTTTTTCCATGATCCAGCGGATGTTGGCAATTTGATCTCTGGTTCCTCTGCCTTTTCTTTCTTTCTTTTTTTAATATCTGGAAGTTCATGTATTGCTGAAGTCTGGCTTGGAGAATTTTAAGCAACACTTTACTAGGGTCTGAGAAGAGTGCAGTTGTGTGGTAGTTTGATCATTCTTTGGCATTGCCTTTCTTTGGGATTGGAATGAAAACTGACCTTTTCCAGTCCTGTGGCCACTGCTGAGTTTTCCAAATTTGCTGGCATATTGAGTGAAGCACTTTCACAGCATCATCTTTCAGGATTTGAAATAGCTCAACTGGAATTCCATCACCTCCACTAGCTTTGTTCATAGTGATGCTTTCTAAAGCCCACTTGACTTCACTTCACCAACTTTTAAGAAAATGTTTTGCATCATCCTCTGCATGTCTGGTTACTGTCTCCACCTGGCTCTACTGCACTGGTCCTGCACTTGGTCTTTTGACATAATCACCACATAGTCCACTTTTCATAGTGCTGAGGGATCTTTGAATATCAGACTATATCACTCCTCTTCTAAAACCTTCCAGAATACTCAAGGTAACTGTGCTAAAATCAAACTCTGTGTGTGTCCACAATATGTATCCTGCCTAGATATTTTTTCTGTGCCATATTCTCCTGATTTAATATTTTGAAAGAAAACATAATCCTATAAATGTATGGCAAGACTAAAAAAATGAGCTCTTATAAGTCATTCACCTAAATTCAGAAAATTACTAAAATTTGCTTGCTCTCTTTCTCTCTGTCTCTATAAACACACGCACACTTTTTTTTTTGGAAACTTTCAAAAATTATGGATCACATGACATTTTATCCCAAAACATTTCATATATTTCTTAAAAACATAAGTATTCTCTCACATAAATCCAACATAATTGTTACATTAGAAAGTAAAATGTTGATTTACACATGATAAAAACTAAAATCTAATATAGCACTTATACATGCAAAAATTTCTTCAGTCATATCAATAATGTCCATTAGTGATCTCTGTGCAAAACTGCAGATAACAATCAGTCATTATAGTTGTTCTTTCTTTATCTTTCACTGTATTTTTGTTCCAGGGAAAACAAACTATTAGTCTTATATTTTCATTTGTGCCTAGAAGCGAAGTGGTAGGTATTTCTACTTCTCTGAATTATTTCCAGTATTCCATTCAGTTGCCAATATACTTGCTTCTGAGCCCAGTATCATCCATTTGGAAATCATTAGTAAACAGTCTCAGGATTCTGTAGTTTATTTTATCTTCACTTACTACTTTTTGGAGGTGTAACTGGTGGGGGAGAAAGGTAGCCTCATGAGGATCTTATGTTATCTTCTATTACTTTTTCTGGCTATATTTTTCTAAAATTACTGATGATAGCAGTTATAGTTGATGATTTCTTCCGCAGCTTCTGGTGATTGTGTTTGACTTTTACGTAGTCCCTTGTTTATATTATTGTAGACATTAAAATTTTGAGATATTGTGATTGGACTCCTTTTTCTCCAAAAGTAGATTAATAATTTTTAAATTTAAAGATTTTATCAGTATTGTAACAGGAAATGTAATTGAGGTACATGCATATTTAAGGAGGAAGTAAATATGCATATGATTGATAATAAGAAATAAAATAAGGAAAAGCCATGGCTTTTTGAACGCTTATTACTTTCAGTTCAGTTCACTTCAGTCACTCAGTTGTGTCTGACTATTGTGACCCCATGGGCTGCAGCATGCCAGGCTTCTATGTCCATCACCAACTCCCTGAGCTTGGTAAAACTCATGTCCATCAAGTTGGTGATGCCATGCAACCGTCTCATCCTCTATTGTCCCCTTTTACTCCTGCCTTCAATCTTCCCCAGCATCAGTGTTTTTCAAATGAGTCAGTTCTTTGCATCAGGTGGCCAAAGTATTGAAGTTTCAGCTTCAGCATCTATTATTTCAATTAATATTCAGGATTGATCTCTTTTAGGATGGACTGGTTGGGTCTCCTTGCAGTGCAAGGGACTCTCAAGAGTCTTCTCCAACACCACAGTTCAAAAGAATCAATTCTTTGTCACTCAGCCTTCTTTATGGTCCAACTCTTACATCCATACATGACTACTGGTAAAACCATAGCTTTGACTAGATGGACCTTTGTCAGCAAAGTAATGTCTCTGCTGTTTAATATGTTTTCTAGGTTGGTGATAGCTTTTCTTCCAAGGAGCAAACATCTTTTAATTTCATGGCTGCAGTCATCATCTACAGTGACTTGAAGCCCAGAAAAATACAGTCTGTCACTATTTTCATTGTTTATCCATCTATTTGCCATGAAGTGATGGAACCAGATGCCATGATATTAGATTTTTGAACATTGAGTTTTAAACCAGCTTTTTCACTTTCTTCAACTTTCTTCCATCAAGAGGCTCTTCAGTTCCTCTTTGCTTCCTACCATAAGAGTGGTGTCAGCTGCATATTTGAGTTTATTGATATTTCTCCTGGCAATCCTGATTCCTGCCTGTGCTTCATCCAGCCCGGCATTTAGCCTGAAGTACTCTGTATATAAGTGAAATAAACATGGGGACAATATACAGCCTTGATGCACTCCTTTCCCAATTTGGAACCAGTCTGTTCTTCCATGTCCTATTCTGACTGTTGCTTCTTGACCTGCCTATGGATTTCTCAGGAGACAGGTAAGGTGGTCTGGTATTCCCATCTCTTTAAGAATTGTCCATAGTTTGTTGTGATTGACACAGTCAAAGGCTTTAGTGTAGTCAATAAAGCAGAAGTAGATGTTTTTCTGGAACTCTCTTGTTTTCTTTCTTTCTTTTTTTTTGATGATCCAATGGATGTTGGCAATTTGATCTCTGGTTCCTCTGACTTTTCTAAATCCAGTTTGAACATCTGAAAGTTCTCAGTTCATATACTGTTGAAGCCTTGCTTGGAGAATTTTGAGCATTACTTTGCTAGCAAGTCAGATGAATACAGTTGTGTGGTAGTTTGAATGTTCTTTGGCACTTACTTTTTTTTTTTTCACATTCAAATCTGCAATCCATCTGCAATTTATTTTGTATATGATGTAAAATAGTGGTTCAGACACGTTTTTTTTTACATATAGAAAAATATATAGACTTAGCAATATATGTTGAAAGAGCATCCTTTCCCACTGTACTTCAGGGTCACTTTTGCCATATGTGTAGTCCTGTTGATGGATTATTTATCCTTGGTCATATGAACTTCCTAATACTGTCATTGAAAGTTACCAACAATTGAGTGCCTTAAAACAACACCCATTTTAAGTGTCACAGCTCTGTGGTCAGAAGCCTCGGTACAGTGTGACTCTTCTGGGTCTTCTCCTTAGGGTCTTTGTAGTTGTTGTTCAGTTGCTAAGCCATGTCTGACTCTGCAACTTCATGAACTGCACCATGCCAAGCTTTTAGAGTCTAACAAGCCTGAAATCAAGGTGTTGGCTGGGCTGGGCCCTTGTCTGAAAGCTCTGGAGGTGAATCTGCTTCTGGGGTCCTTCAGGTTGTTGGTGGAATTAAATTCCTTGCAGTTGTAGGCCTGAGTTCCCTGATTCCTTATTGGCTGTCAGTTTGGGTTTAGTTTTTGCTTCTTAAAGCTGTGCATTCCTCCTCAAACTTTCTATGTGGCCCTTCTCCAGCAACAGCAAGTCAAGTTCATCTCACACTTAGAATCTCTCCTACTTACTCTTCTGCCGCATCTCTGACAGGCTCTTCTGCCTTCCTCTTTTGCTTTTGTGGGTTCATGTGATTACATTCGGAGAAGGTAATGGCACCCCACTCCAGTACTCTTGCCTGGAAAATCCCATGGGCGGAGGAGCCTGGTAGGCTGCAGTCCATGGGGTGGCTAAGAGTCAAACATGACTGAGTGACTTCACCTTCACTTTTCACTTTCATGCATTGGAGAAGGAAATGGCAACCCACTCCAGTGTTCTTGCCTGGAGAATCCCAGGGGCAGGGGAGCCTGATGGGGTTGCACAGAGTCAGACGTGATTTACTTATCATGTTAAACAATATGAAATGTAAAATATCCTTATGAAAGAATTGATTTGCTTGTTTTTTTTTTTTACTCAGAATCTTTTATTATAAAAATACATTGTACATTTCTTTTACAACAGTTAGGTGTTCACTACTGAAAAGGGGTGGAGGGGGGTAAGGAAGAAGCAGTTACTTTAAACAAAGTGGGAAATTTCTTTCAGCACCTACATTGGATGGTGCAATATTTCACAGATTCTGATAAGGCCACGTTTGTAGAAATTGTAGCTAATCCAAAAGTTGCTAGATGACAGAATCCTATATCCAAACTGTAGACAACTTAAAAATTTTCAGGGAAAGAAAAACGAGATGAACTGCTGCTATAAGGTACTCAAAACCTATTATTCGTTATTTCATATCACAGTACATGGGCTCTCTTCTATCACCTACCTCCAGGCAAAATTACACCTAATCTATCAGAGAAATGAGTCTCTTCAATTCTTAAAATCCTTCTGGGAAGTAGATATAACAGTTCCCTTATTGTCAAAAGAAAAAAAAAAAAAACTTTAATCAGCAGTCTTTCTCTGCATCTAATTCTTTTTTTGCTATGTATTAAGTCTATTTTCTTTCTTATAACTCAGAAGATATTTTGCAATTCAGAAAACTTGCATTTGACAAATATCCCTCCCCCCATCTACTTGGGCTTTCTAAAGTAATATTAATTTGGAGTAAACTTTTGAGAAAATGATGAGAGGCATGGAAGCTATACTTTAGAAAATTGAGGTAATCATAGAAAGCAGTATAGGACACAGCTAAGGGGAAATTAGCCAGAGAAGAGTTAAAAAATTGAATTCTTTGAGAAGAAAAGAAAAGAGGTTGAGAATAAAAGTGAGAATATGAGAGGTGATAAAAAGTGATAAAAAGAGAACTAATGGAATAATGTTGAGTCAGGATATATAACTTACATTAAATATGAAAAATGAGGTAGAAAAGAGAAGGATATTTTCAGATAATGTAAAGGTTATCTTAGAAAAGAACATTTCAACACAGGCATATATATATACATATGTGTGCACACATTCGTGTGTGTCAGTTATGGTAACATATAGTACTTGCTGTTATAAAAAAATAGTACATGCCTAAAATTGTTCCCCTATTTAAAATTAGTATTGCTGTGTAAATATCTGACTGACCACAGATCATTCAGGTGGTTTAATACTATTCTAAATTTAATTATTTGATTAGAACATTTCAAAAACAAAACATGAATCAATTCCACACTAACTACAATTCTTTCCCCCTCAATTTACACTTTTGAGAAAGTGAACTTTCAGAGTGCATCATGATTTACATTGTGTTAACTACAATGTTCTTCCCTGGTAGCTCACATGGTAAAGTGTCTGCCTGCAATGTGGAATACCCAGGTTCGATCCCTGGGTCGGGAAGATCCCCTGGAGAAGGAAATGGCAACCCACTCTAGTACTCTTGCCTGGAAAATCCTATGGACTAAGGAGCCTGGTAGGCTACCGTGCATGGGGTCACAAAGAGTCAGACATGACTGAGCGACTTCACAACTACAGTGTCAGTTAACACAAGAGGGAAGAAGAACAGGAGGAAGGTGAGGAAGGTGAAGAAGGATGCACCACTGGGCACCAACTAGGGTCAGGAGGCGTGGACTCCACTGCCAGCCCCATCACCTTCCAGGAAACCGTGGATGAATCATGTAACTTTGAGCTAAATTCTCAATATAAAAAATACGCAAGTGAGTGTGTGGCACTGGGGCGGCCATGAAGAGATACCCCACCTCCAAGGTCAGAGAAACCCCAATAAGATGTTAGGTGCTGAGTGGCCATGAGGAGATACCCCACGTCCACGGTCAAGGGGGAAGCCACAGCAAGACGGTAGGAGGGCCAAATTCACATTTAGAATCAAACCCCCTTCCTGCAAAAGATGCTCAGAGGGCTCAAACAAACCTTGTTCATCAGGACACAGGGACCCACAGAGACTGAGACATAACTGTGAGAGTCTCCTGTGGAGGTTGGGTCATCAGTGGTCTGCCACAGGGGCAGGGGCTCTGGCTGCAGAAGACTAGGGTATGGCATAAGCCCTCTTGGAGGTGGTCGCCATTAATCCCACCATAGACCTGTGAGAACTTACACGGGACACAAACAGAATGTTGTGCACCAGGACCAAGGAGAAAGGAGCAGTGACCCCACAAGAGACTGACACAGACTAGGAGTGTCTAGGCGTCCCCAGTGGAAGCATGGGTTGATGGTGGTCTCCTGCAGGGTTGGGGGCACTGAGTGTAGCAGTGCGTGCATGGGACCTTTTGAAGGAGGTCACCATTATTTTCGGGCTTCCCTGGTAGCTCAGACAGTAAAGCGTCTGTCTGCAATGCAGGAGACCTGGGTTCAATCCCTGAGTTGGGAAGAACCCTTGAAGAAGGAAATGGCAGCCCTCTCCAGTATTCTTGCCTGGAAAATTCTGTGGACGTTGGAGCCTGGTAGGCTATTTACTGTCCATGGGGTCACAAAGAATCAGACATGACCGAGCGACTTCACTTCTTCACTTCACCATTATTTTCATTACCTTCACCATAGTTTGGTCCCAGGTAAATAGCAGGGAGGAAACACAGCTCCACCCATCAACAGAAAATTGGATTAAAGTTTGCTGAACATGGCCCCACCCATCAGAACAAGACTCAGTTTTCCCCTCAGACAATCTCTCCCATCAGGAAGCTTCCATAAGCCTCTTATCCTTCTCCATCAGCGGGCAAACAGACTGAAAACCATGACACAGAAAACTAACCAATCTAATCACATGAACCACAGACTTGTCTAAATCAATGAAATTATGAGCCATGCCCTGTAGGGCCACCCAAGATGAATGGGTCATGGTGGAGAGTTCTGACAAAACGTGGTCCACTGGAGAGGGGAATGGCAAACCATTTCAGTATTCTTGCCTTGGGAATGCCATGAACAATATGAAGACAGCAAAAAGATAGGACACTGGAAGATAAACTCCTCACGTCGGTAGGTGCCCAATATACTACTGCAGAACAGTGAAGAAATAACTCACAAAAGGATGAAGAGATGCAGTCAAAGCAAAAACAACACCCAGCTGTGGATGGGACTGGTGATGGAAGCAAGGTCCAATGCAGTAAAAAGCAACACTGCATAGGAACTTAGAATGTTAGGTCCATGAATCAGGCAAAATGGAAGTGGTCAAACAGGAGATGGCAAGAGTGAATATCCACATTTTAGGAATCAGTGAACTTAAAGGCATGGGAATGCATGAATTTAACTCAGATGACCATTATATCTACTACTGTAAGTAAGAACCTCTTAGAAGAAATGGAGTAGCCATCATAGTCAACAAAAGAGTCTGAAATGCAGTACTTGGATGCAATCTCAAAAATGACAGAATGATCTCTGTTACTTTCCAAGGCAAACCATTCAATATCATGGTAATGCAAGTCTATGCCTTGACAAGTAATGCAGAAGAAGCTGACGTTGAACAGTTCTAGGAAGAACTATAAGACCTTCTAGAACTAACACCCCACCCCCAAATATCTTTTTCATTATAGAGGAGTGGAATACAAAAGTAGGAAGTCAAGAGACACCTGGAGTAACAGGCACACTTGGCTTTGGAGTACAGAATGAAGCACAACAAAGGTTAATAGAGTTCTGCCAAGAGAACACAAAGGTCATAGCAAACACCCACTTCCCACAACTCAAGAGAAGACTCTACACTTGAACATCACCAGATGGTCAATACCCAAATCAAATAGATTATATTCTTTGCAGCCAAAGATGGAAAAGCTGTATACAGTCAGCAAAAATAAGACCAGGAGCTGACTGTGGCTCAGATCATGAACGAATTATTGCCAAATTTAGACTTAAATTGAAGAAAGTAGGGAAAAACCACTAGATCATTCAGGTATGACCTAAGTCAAATCCCTTACGATTATACAGTGGAAGTGAGAAATAGATTGAAGGGCATAGATCTGATAGACAGAGTGCCTGATGAACTATTGACAGAGGTTTGTGACATTGTACTGGAAACAGGGATGCAGACCATCCTCAAGAAAAATAAATGCAAAAACAACAAAATGGCTGTCTGAGGAGGCCTTACAAATAGCTGTGGAAAAAAGAGAAGTGAAAAGCAAAGGAGAAAAGAAAAGATATACCCATTTGAATGCAGAGTTCCAAAGAATAGCATGGAGAGATAAGAAAACCTTCCTCAGTGATCAATGCAAAAAAAAATAGAAGGAATCAATAGAATGGGAAAGACTAGAGATCTTTTCAAGAAAATTAGAGATACCAAGGGAATATTTCATGCAAAGATAGGCACAACAAAGGACAGAAATGGTATGGACCTCACAGAAGCAGAAGAAACTATGAAGATGTGGAAGGAATACACAGAAGAACTGTACAAATAAAGAGCTTCATGACCCACATAATCATGATGGTGTGATCACTTACCTAGAGCCCAACATCCTGGAATGTGAACTCAACTGGGCCTTAGGAAGCATCACTATGAACAAAGCTAGGGGAGGTGATGGAATTCCAGTTGAGCTATTTCAAATCCTAAAAGATGATGTTGTGAAAGTGCTGCACTCAGTATGCCAGAAAATTTGGAAAATTCGGCAGTGGTCACAGGACTGATAAAGGTCAGTTTTCATTCCAATCCCAAAGGACAATGCCTAAAAATGCTCAAACTACTGCACAATTGCTCTCATCTCACACTCTAGTAAAATAATGCTCAAAATTCTCCAAGTCAGGCTTCAACAGTAAGAGAACAGTGAACTTCCTGATGTTGTAGCTGGATTTAGAAAATGCAGAGGAACCACAGATCAAATTTTCAACATCCACTAGATCATCGAAAAGCAAGAGAGCTCCATAAAAATATCTTGGCTTTATTGACTATGCCAAAGCCTTTGACTGTGTGGATCACAACAAATTGTGAAAAATTCTGAAAGAGATGGGAATACCAGACCACCTGACCTGCTTCCTAAGAAATCTGGATGCAGGTCAGGAATCAGCAGTTAGAACTGGACATGGAGCAGCAGGTTGATTTTGAATAGGAAAAGGAGTACGTCGAGGTTGTATATTGTCTCCATGCTCATTTAGCTTATATGCAGAGTACATTATGAGAAACAGTAGGCTGGAAGAAGCAAAAGCTGGAATCAAGATTTCGAGGAAATATCAATAACCTCAGTGGCTTCTGGTCCCATCACTTCACGGCAAATACATGAGGAAACAGTGAACACAGTGACAGCTTCTGTGTAGCAGAGTTTTATTAAAGTATGGAAAGGAACAGAGAAAATTTCTAACACAAACATCAGAAGGAGCATGGAGAGTGCCCCACTCTCTAGTCTTAGCAAGGGAATTATTTGATTTTAATTGGTTATTACAGTAAATCAAAAGAATGTCTCAATGTTGTAAAGATTCTACTAGACCCACTCCTACAATTTACATTTTAAGGATTAGTCAGAAGATTTTCAGGAAGGAGAAACTGTCCTCAAGCAAAAGACATTGTTGTTACATAATATTCAGTTCAGTTCAGTCACTCAGTCATGTCTGACTCTTTGCGACCCCATGAATTGCAGCACACCAGGCATCTCTGTCCATCACCAACACCCGGAGCTTATTCAAACTCATATCCGTTGGGTCGGTGATACAATCCAAACATCTCATCCTCTGTCTTCCCCTTCTCCTCCTGCCCCCAATCCCTCCCAGCATCAGGGTCTTTTCTAATGAGTCAGCTCTTCACATCAGGTGGCCAAAGTATTAGAGTTTCAGCTTCAGCATCAGTTCTTCCAATGAACACCCAGGACTGATCTCCTTTCAGATGGACTGGTTGGATATCCTTGCAGTCCAAGGGACTCTCAAGTGTCTTCTCCAACACCACAGTTCAAAAGCATCGCTTCTTCAGCACTCAACTTTCTTTATAGTCCAACCCTCACATCCATATATGACTGCTAGAAAAACGTTTCTCATGATGTACTCTGCATATAAATTAAATAAGCAGGGTGACAATATACAGCCTTGACGTACTCCTTTTCCTATTAGGAACCAGTCTGTTTGTTGTTCCATATACAGTTCTAACTGTTGCTTCCTGTCCTGCATACAGATTTCTCAAGAGGCAGGTCAGGTGGTCTGGTATCTCCATGTCTTGAAGAATTTTTGAAAGTATATTGTGATCCACACAGTCAAATGCTTTTCCATGATCAGTAAAGATGTTCATGATCAGAAATAGATGTTTTTCTGGAACTCTCTTCCTTTTTTGATGATCCACCTAATATTGACAATTTGATCTCTGGTTCCTCTGCCTTTTCTAAAACCAACTTTAACAACTGAAAGTTCACGGTTCACCTGTTGTTGAAGCCTGGCTTGCAGAATTTTGAGCATTACTTTACAATTGTCTGAGATGAGTGCAATTGTGCAGTAGTTCGAGCATTCTTTGGCATTGCCATTCTTAGGAATTGGATGAAATAGTCTTTAGTGTTTAGTTTAAACTGAGTTGTTTGTTGTGTAATCATTGGCCCTGTGCTTTTATGTGACTAAAACTAAGGAATGTAGGAAAAAAAAAAAAAAAAAGAAGAAGAAAAAGTTTGCCCTTTTTTTCTTCTTGAATTTCCAGTCCTCTGTCTCCTCTTTGAAAGCCCCAGACCCCTTTCTCTTCCTCAGGCACTCCAGACTTCTTATCAACCTGCCTAGGAATTTACTCTCTCAGTAGCTTTGCTGGTAAAGAATCCACCTGCCATGTAGGTGACCGCAGTTTGATTCCTGGGTGGGAAAGATCCCCTGGAGAAGAGATAGGCTACCCACCCTAGTGTTCTTGAGCTTCCTTGGTGTTTCATATGGTAAAGAATCCTCCTGCAATCCGGGAGACCTGGGTTTGATCTGTGGGTTGGAAAGACCCCCTGGAGGATGGCATGGTAACTCACTCCATTCTTTCCTAGAGAACCCTTGACAGAGGAGCCTGGTGGGCAACAAGTCCATGGGATCACACAGAGTCATGCATGACTGAGCAACTAAGCAGAGCACAACAGAAATCAAAAACTGTAACTGAAATAAGTCCTTTAAAAAAAAAACACATTTTTTTTTAACGGAAACTCCTTCTGGTTCATTGCAAAATATCAGCAATATTATGCAAATTATTAGAATAAGTATAAGGTTATATTTATCTTTATCAAAGCAAAATAGAAAAAAATATTTAATGAAAACTCTGTATGCTGTATATAATTAGGTATTTATCTTAGGTAATGCATTCTAATTTATTATTCATATTAAAAAGACATATACCTAAATAAATTATCTACATTCAATATGTTATATAAAATTCAAAGAATCTCTAAAAGCTAAAGTAGTTATTTTAATAATCTATTATTTTTTTTTAATTTTTTAAATTTATTTATTTTTTATTTTACTTTACATTTCTGTATTGGTTTTGCCATACATTGACATGAATCCACCATGGGTGTATTCATGTCAATGTATGGCAAAACCATAATTACAATTTAGTTATAGGCTGCATATTATGAAACCACTACTATACTAATCTCTCTGAATATAACATTGAAGGAAATTACTTATAATTATTGTCCTTAGAAACCCAATAGTTGCTGGAAATGTAGGCAGATAGGAAATCTACTAGGTTTCGAATATCCATGAAAATTGAAACCATATTTGAAACATTGTAGATTTAAACTAAGATGTTTTTTATTTTTAAATTGCTACTTAATTACAAAAATTTCAGTGAATATGAGCTAAACATGCTCCTTCCAAAAGAAACTAAATGCAATTAAAAAAGAAATTTAAAGATTTAATCAATAATAATAGTGTCACCAATAATGAATTAATATTTTCTAAACATCTCTCTCTCTTTATGTGACTGCATGTGTGTGTGTGTGTGTGTGTGTGTGTGTGTGTGTGTGTGTGTAGATTCATTCTGCAAATAAAAAATAGCTTACTTGAATGATCTTAAAATTTAAGTAATTCTAGAGACAAATTCTGGTAAAACTGAAAGAATATTCTGGGGAAGTGGGAAAAGATCTTATAATGGTAAAAAACCATAATGTTTTTAAGTTGCCTGGTGGGGATTGTTTTTTCTTTTAATTTTTATATTGTATTGGTGTATATCTAATCAATAAATAATGTTATAGTTTCAGGTGAATAGAGAAGGGACTCAGCCACATACACATATATATATAGATATACATATAAATTCTCCCCTCAACTCCCCTCCCATCCAGGCTGCCAAATTACATTGAGCCAAGTTCCATGTGCTATGCAGTAGTTTATTGTTGGTTATCCATTTTAAATACAGCATTGTGTACGTGTCCATCCCAAACTCTAGCTGTCCTTCCCCAAATACCCTGTCTTTCCCTTGGAAATCATAAATTTGTTCTCTAAGTCTGTGAGCCTTTTTTTTTTTTTTTATAAGAAAGTTCAACTTGGTGGGAATTATTGTTGATCCTGATATAGGCAGGAAAGATTGTCTTTAAGGACTTACAAGTTGTTGTAGTGTAAGCGTTCAATAAGTAGATGGGCTGTCATGAGTTATTTTAAGGTAAGTGTTTGATAAGTATCTTGACTTTCTGGCAGATATGCCTTCCTTAAGACAATAAGTGGCCAAAAGATCAGATTCCATCCAGGCTGAGACATGCACAGGGTGTAGGCATATAATGATGCGAAAGAGCTTAATCTCATAATGACTGTATGAGAAACTGTAGAATAAATGCTCTTGCCTCCTAGAAGACCAAAGAATATAGCCAAATGATAAAAGCAAGGCTGATACTTTTTGAAAAAGAGATTAAGATTTTTAAAAAGGAAAAGCTAGAAAATTTTTAAAAAGGAGGAAGGAAAAGTAAAGAATGAAGAGAGGAAAAAAGGAAGAAATGAAAACAGAACAAATTGTTAAAATTGTTACAGAGCTAAAGACTTTAAGATGTTTTGGTTTCAGAACAAGAACTGTTTTCTGCTGCTGAACTATAAAAGTCACAAACAGAATCAGAAATATTATTTATTTGAAAATGTAATTATAAAAACTATTGGACTGTTCAACAGACTATGAAGATTGTAATGACAAGTTATAGCTAAAATTTACCAAAAATCCAGAAACGAAAACTTCCATATCTTTTACCAAATCATGTCTTATCCAAATGCTTCATGTGTTTTAGGAGTTAATGGTTACAATGAAAAATGTTCTGTCAAATAACATATGAAATTGACAAAAATTGTTTAACTTTCCTACTCTGAGCAAGTCAATGCCAAAGAATATAGTCAATTGAAATAATAATTTATTTTGCATAATTAATCATCTTCACTTTTCAAATATTCTAAACTTCAGAAACACTAAACTGTTATTCTATCTTTAAAGTCCCTTTAAGGTATTTTATTGACAATAACATTCTATTTGAAATTATGTAAAAAAGACATAATTATAAACAATTATCTGAACTTGAAGCCCAGTTCTGGAGATGTTGCCCTCCAAACAAGCTGTATTATTCTAAAAAGTTCAGGTTACATCGATGCAGGCAAAATGAAGTTAAGTCTCAAATCAACTACATTATACAGGCTTGGTTGAAATATAAAAATATTTGTTTGGGAAAATCCACAGTTAGCAAGTAAACAAGTAGATAAAGCTCTGTGGTCTAGAGTCTATTTCTTTTGGTCAAACAGGTTTTCAATCAGAATGTCAAGTATATAACTCATTCTCTTTTGACATTATTCAAGACAATTTTGGAATTTCCCAAATCTTAAGTCAAAAAGATTAAGAAGAAAGTGGCAATCCACTCCAGCACTCTTGCTTGGAAAATCCCATGGACGGAGGAGCCTGGTAGGCTGCAGTCCATGGGGTCGCAAAGAGTCGGACACGACTGAGTGACTTCACTTTTCACTCACTTTAAGTCAAAATGCTGAGATTACTTATTCAAAAAATAGCATCATGAGGAAAGTGCTACAGTTTGAAGTTCACTTTTTTTTTTTTTTACCCAAATTCTTCCTAGATTGACATGTACTATGTGTTATTTACTTTTTCTTACATAAAATCTAGCCATAATATCTCATGATGATCTTACTAGGGAACTATAGAAATGATAAGGATTTTAGAACCATACAGAATCAGATTTGTCTTAGAAATAAGAGCTGTTTCTCTGAATTTGGAAATGTCTTAATCTTCCAAAACAATGTATCTGAGTGCAATATACAATTCTAAAAGCAATTTACTTAAGAATAGAACCACTGTGTGCTTCATTACACTCAAATATCACTCTTTGGCCCAAAATAAACATGGATATGGAGGAAAACACAATTACCTTTATCTTCCTACTCAATGTACTTCTGTTACCTAGAATGTTCACAAAAATTACCTGAAGAACATATTTGACAATAAAATGCATATTCAAATACTTCAACAAGACTGATTGTATTATATTGACGTGAACAATATTCAGTTCAAGACATAAGTCATAGAAATCTTTTTTATTACATATTTTTTATTAAATTTAAATTAAATTTTATAAATCTAAATTATCTAAAATAACATTCACTTCTAAACTGATAATTCTCAAATCACAATAAGCCATGTAACTGAATTCTTGACCATATCTAAGAATAAGAAACTCCACTGTACACCCTCACATAGATGAAAGAAGCGGGATTATAGATATAGAAGCAATCTTTGCCATATTTTGTTATTCTGGTCACTTTCCATTCTCAAAAAACACACTCCACCCTCCTGGTTGTTCTTCAGCCACTAAGTTGTGTTTGACTCTTTGCGACCTCATGGATGTAACCTGCCAGGCTCTCTGTCCATGGAATTTCCCAGACATGATAACAGAAGTGGGTTGCTACTTCCTTCTCCAGGGGATATTCCCAGATCAGGGACTGACCCCACATCTCCCACATTGATAGATAGGTTCTTTACCACTGAGCCACAAGGAAAGCACTCCCCGCCCATCATCCACTAGCAATACCAAGCTCCATCACCCACTGCTTGTCTAGTATTTCCACACTAAGTGCAGTCCTTTCCATCAGTCTTATACATGACTTTCATAGCCCACTATTGCAAAGCAAAGGTCTTCAAAATATGGCCTATGGTCCAGCTGACTGCTTTATTTTTTAAAAAATAAAGTTTTATAGGAACCCAGTTATACTCATTTGTTTACATGTTGACTATGATTACTTTCAATGTTACAATGACAGATATGAGTAGGATGGAATAGTTCTGACAGAGATTTTATGGCCTCCAAACCTAAAATATTTAGTATTTAGCCTTGTACTAAAAGTTTATCAATGCTTACTTTAAAGAATAAAATATGTTGCTACTCAATAGGCAATGGTAGAGAAGAGATAAAATAACCATTTTAACATGTGCATGTATGCTAAGTTGTTCAGTTGTGTCCAACTCTTTGTGACTCTATGGACTGTAGCTTGCCAGGCTCCTCTGTCCATGGGATTCTCCAGACAAGAATACTGGAGTGGGTTGCCATGCTCTTCTCCAGGAGATCTTTCCTACCCAGGGATTGAGCCCTTGTCTCCTGTGGCTCCTGCATTGCAAGAATATTCTTTTACCACTGAGCCACCAGAGAAGCCCCGATTTTACCACACACACCCCCCCAAATGGTGTTAGAAACACAGAATGGGATATTTGATTTGTCATTGACAGGGATTTTAACAATCATTTGCTTTGACAATAACAGGAACCCCTGAATTTGATTTTGAGTTTGTTCTTTGAAAGAATGTTCACTTATTCTGCCTGCATTCTAGATGAATCTTCCTTGCTTATTAGGCTACTTTCATCTGAGAGTCAATTTTCAGTATCAACTTTATTGAGTCAGGAGGTGTTCAGATAGCTGAGCACCTAAACATTATTTCTGTATATATTTTAGGATTTTCCAAAAGAGATTAACATTTAAATGGGGAGACTGAATAGAAAAGATTACCCTCATCAATGTGGATGGCATCATCTAATCCATTTTAGGTCTGAATACAACAAAAAGGCAGAGGAAGAGTAAATTTGCACTATGTTTCAACATTCATCTTCTGCTATCTGATATCAGCTTTCCTTGTTCTTGGGTCTTCAGACTCTGACCAGGACTTGCAATATTACCCCCCGACCCCCACCCACCAACACCCCCAGTTCTCAAGCTTTTGGACTTGGACTGGAACTTGACTCACCAATAGTTCCCCTAGTTGTCCAGGCTTTGAATTAGGATTGAATTATAGCACTATTTAATTACACCATTGTGTAAGAGCAGGCAAAGGGCTTGCTAGAGGTAAATTGTGGACTTCTTAATCTTCATTATCACATAAAATTATTCTTATACTGAATCTCCTTAAATAAATGAATCTTATAATATATTCTTTGTTTCTCAGAAGAATCTGATACAATTGTTAGAATTGATGAAAGTGATAGAGACTTTGTGTCATTAAGGGCTATACACCTGTTGCAATGCTAGTTTAAGGGTAGTGTTTTATTTTAGAGATCAGAAAGAAACAAAGAGAGAGAGAGAGATTGTGTCTTTGAAAAGAAAATCTACTACAATTTAGAATTTACGTTATTTGTTTTATCTTGATTTTGCTCTGATACAAAACAGCCTTTAAAATATCAATGACTTTTAACGTCAACAAATGTTTATTTTTGGTCACATTACATTTTGAACATGAGTCAGAAACATCTCTGTTTAGCTCCAGGCTATGAATAAGCTTTGGGTCAGCTTCACTTTTCTTCATTCATCGTCCATGTTTCTTCATCCTGGATTAAGTCTTTTGGAGTAGTTTCAATTTTAGACAATGCATCTTCATAACAGAACAACAAGAGGGTTGATTGGAATGTACAATGACTTTTAAAGTTTTTGCTTCTATATGGCATATTCATGTCCATTCATATTCTACTGGGCAAGCAAACAATGCTATTGGAGAAAGGAAGTATGCACGATACATACAGTACACTGGAATTCACAGGGCAGTCACTCAGAAAGCTTAATATGCTTTCACAGATGAGGAATACTTAGCATAAACTCGAATACAATCTGATATCCTTAAGCCTCAGGTCTTGCTAACTTCCCATCATTTATTTGCATCAATAGTTACAATCAAAGTTCTCCCCCAAATATACATCTTAAGCCTAACTTAATTTTTTGTTTATGCATTAAAATGCCTCTTTGTCTCAACTTGAAGAAATTGTCTTGAAGCCATTAAGAGTAGTTTGTTTTTTGAAGGAAAGGGAGAGTAAAAAAGGATAGCTCATTACTTGGCAGGCAAAGGGGGGCATAGCAGGCTCCTGCCTGTGTTGAGTTTTAAAAATTCATCTTTAATTTAAATGTTTCGTGCAAAGCTAAATCTTTCCGTGTGTATTTTGTACTTTTGCAAAAGGTTTCTTTTAACCCATTAAAGACTAGATTTTATTCCTTTTTATTTCTGCTTGAAAACCAACAATTTCTTGCTTGAAATTATCTATTTTTATTTAATCATGTCCTAAGCTATTTGTTAACAAATCATACCCATGCCTAATAATCTGTTTTCCAGTCACTTCCCAGAAAGTCAGAAGATCGATAGACACATTGCATGCCTTTCAAATTATCACAGAAATGCGTTTTCCCAAATATTTTGTAATGCTTAAGCAGGATCTCCTATCAATATTCTTATCGTCAAATTCCTAAATTGATACCACACATTTTAAGTTACTCTTTGGAAGTGCTCCACTTCAAAGAACAATATCTGTGTATATGAAAATAATTCTAGCTAGAACAGAAGATCAACCAAGAAATCTAAGCCGCTGGGCATCAACTTAACTCTCACTTACTTGATGGTGTGGTGTAGATGTTTTACATGCAGATTCAATCTCAATTCTGCTATCAGTAGCTAACGGACCAATACTGGAAGACAGGATTATTCCTGGTAAATTTTATGTTTTAAGAAGGGGTATATATGTCTTTTTTTTTTTTTTTTTTTTTTTTTTTACCTTCCACTGACTCAAACACAGAAAGATGGACATAACATAAATGAAAGGGAATATGGGAAATATTGCCTTATTTTATGCTGCAGACAAAACACAATGCTTTATTTGCTTCCTCTGAACCAGGTAATTGAGAAGTTCATGAGTTTCCCTGACTTTAAATGAGAAAAATATCTCTTGGTTCTAAATTTTGTTTTGTTCTATTCTGTACTTATGGCAGCATTAACTCAATAGTAAACACTAGGAAGCTAACTTAATTTCTATATTTTCACCAATATAGTGGGTAAAGATAATTTTTTTTTGCCTTATTACAGTTAAGTCAGATAATATATATAATTTGGAAAATGTTTATAACTCCACATTTGCTATTTTTTTCACCATCAGAAAGTTCTACATTACAAAAAATTTAATAAATCATTTTAAGGTTACAGATTTCAAAGCTATGATTTAATTGTAATTTCATACATTTAGCTGTTAATCAAATGTGTGAACCCTGATGATTAAAACGTAATGAGTTTTCCATGAAAACTGCTGACATTTTCTTTATTATATTTGACATTTCATAGGTAAATAAATAATACTGGATTATAACATTAGACAATTTACAAATTATTGAAATTTTCAGTGTAATTTTCTTTGCATTATTAAAATGAATATGTATTTCTACTGGTAGATATGTGAAGAACTAGAATATTTGTGATCATAAGACCTCTTATAAATGAGAGATCTCTTTTAAATAAAGGACATCACAAATATTCATACAACTATTTAGGAGTATTCTTATATTTCACTGTGACCTCTTTATAGTACATGTTTTTTATTTATATGTGTATTTTGAAGAGTTATGTAAATCTGAAACTTAAATTTCTGCCTTTTACAGTTGCATTTACTATTGAATTCTGTAAAAGTGATTTTTTCTAAAAATAAATGGAGTTGATTTATAATGTTATGTTTAATTTCTGCTCTACAACTAAGAACTCAGCTATATATAACATTGCATTCTTCTCTAAGAAATACTGAAGGTGCTTCATTTATTCAGATATCTTTCATATCTCATATTTTACTATTAATAACAGTCAGCTGCATATCTTCTGCTATTCATCCTTTTGTATAGATTTGTATGTGTTTCTGGAATTATATCCTTTCTGCATGAAGGACTGTTTCTTTAAAATTTCATTTAATGTTCCTGCTGGTGATGAATGGTTTTAGTCTTTGTATGTCTGAAAAATGTCTATATTTAACCTCATTTTTTGTGTTATTATTTGACTATGCTGTGATTGTTTTGTTTTGCTTGTTTTTGAACATTTGAACACATATTTGAAAGACAGTTTTGCCAGGGATAGAAGTTTGAGTTGCAGTGTTTTTGTTCTTTTCTTTTTGCTTTATGTTGTTTTATATTGTTCTCTTTTCATTACTTTAATCACACTATCTTCTGTTCATTGTTTCTTACATAATTTTTTTGTCTCTTTCTCTCTCTCTCTCTTTTTTGTTTCCTCTATGAATAATGTACTGCTCACTCATCCACCCAGCATTGGTTGCTTTTAATATTTTTTTCTTTACTATCCTTGAGCAATTAGATTACTCTGTGCCTTTGTGGTTTTCTGGAACTCTCTTGCTTTTTCGATGATCCAGTGGATGTTGGCAATTTGATCTCTGGTTCCTATGCCTTTTCTAAAACTGGCTTGAACATCAGGAAGTTCATGGTTCACATATTGTTGAAGCCTGGCTTGGAGAATTTTGATCATTATTTTACTAGCATGTGAGATGAGTGCAATTGTTCGGTAGTTTGAGCATTCTTTGACATTGCCTTTCTTTGGGACTGGAATAAAAACTGACCTTTTCCAGTCCTGTGGCCACTGCTGAGTTTTCCAGATTTGCTGGCATATTGAGTGCAGCACTTTCACAGCATCATCTTTCAGGATTTGAAATAGCTCCACTGGAATTCCATCACCTCCACTAGCTTTATTCCTAGTGATGCTTTCTAAGGCCCACTTGACTTCACATTCCAGGATGTCTGCCTCTAGATGAGTGATCACAACATCATGATTATCCAGGTCATGAAGATCTTTTTTGTACAGATCTTCTGTGTATTCTTGCCACCTCTTCTCAATATCTTCTGCTTCTGTTAGGTCTTCGAGCCCATCTTTGCATGAAATGTTCCCTTGGTATCTCTAATTTTCTGGAAGAGATCTCTAGTCTTTCCCATTCTGTTCTTTTCCTCTATTTCTTTGCATTGATCGCTGAAGAAGGCATTCTTATCTCTTCTTGCTATTCTTTGGAACTCTGAATTCAGATGCTTATATCTTTCCTTTTCTCCTTTGCTTTTTACTTCTCTTCTTTTCACAGCTATTTGTAAGGCCTCCCCAGACAGCCATTTTGCTTTTTTGCATTTTTCTTCTATGGGGATGGTCTTGATCCCTGTCTCCTGTACAATGTCATGAACCTCATTCATAGTTCATCAGGCATTCTATCTATCAGATCTAGGCCCTTAAATCTATTTTTCAGTTCCACTGTATAATCATAAGGGATTTTATTTCGGTCATACCTGAATGGTCTAGCGGATTTCCCTACTTTGTTCAATTTGAGTCTGAATTTGGCAATAAGGAATTCATGATATGAGTCACAGTCAGCTTCCAGTCTAGTTTCTGCTGACTGTATAGAGCTTCTCCATCTTTGGCTACAAAGAATATAATCAATTTGATTTCAGTGTTAACCATCTGGTGATGTCCATATGTAGAGTCTTCTGTTGTGTTGTTGGAAGAGGGTGTTTGCTATGACCAGTGCATTTTCTTGGCAAACCTCTATTAGTCTTTGTCCTGCTTCATTGTGCATTCCAAGGCCAAATTTGCCTGTTACTCCAGGTGTTTCTTGACTTCCTACTTTTGCATTCCACTATGCCAAAGCCTTTGACTGTGTGGATCATGATAAACTGTGGAAAATTCTGAAAGAGCTGGGAATACCAAACCACTTGACCTGCCTCTTGAGAAACCTATATGCAGGTCAGGAAGCAACAGTTAAATCTGGACATGGAACAACAGACTGTTTCCAAATAGGAAAAGGAGTATGTCAAGGCTGTATATTTTCACCCTGCTTATTTACCTTATATGCAAAGTACATCATGAGAAACGCTGGGCTGTAAGAAACACAAGCTGGAATCAAGACTGCTAGGAGAAATATCAATAACCTCAGTTATGCAGATGACACCACCCTTATGGCAGAAAATGAAGAGAATTAAAAAGTCTCTTGATGAGAGTGAAAGAGGAGAGTGAAAATGTTGGCTTAAAGCTCAACATTCAGAGAACGAAGATCATGGCACCTTGTCTCATCACTTCATGGGAAATAGTGGGGAAACAGTGTCAGACTTTATCTTTTTGGTCTCCAAAATCACTGCAGATGATGACTGCAGCCATGAAATTAAAAGAAGCTTACTCTTTGGAAGAAAAGTTATGACCAACCTAGACAGCATATTGAAAAGCAGAGACATTGCCGACTAAGGTCCATCTAGTCAAGGATACGGTTTTTCCTGTGGTCATGTATGGATGTGAGAGTTAGAATGTGAAGAAAGCTGAGTGCCAAATAATTGATGCTTTTGAACTGTGGTTTTGGAGCCAACTCTTGAGAGTCCTTTGGACTGCAAGGAGATCCAACCAATCCATTTTGAAGGAGATCAGCCCTGGGATTTCTTTGGAAGGAATGATGCTAAAGCTGAAATTCCAGTATTTTGGCCACCTCATGCGAACAGTTGACTCATTGGAAAAGACTCTGATGCTGGGAGGGTTTGAGGGCAGGAGGAGAAGGGGACGACAGAGGATGAGATGGCTGGAATGCATCACCCACTCGATGGACATTAGTTTGGGTAAACTCCAGGAGTTGGTGATGGACAGGGAGGCTTGGCGTGCTACAATTCATGGTGTCGCAAAGTGTCAGAGAAGACTGAGTGACTTAAATGAACTGAACTTGAGCATTCTTTGTCATTGCCTTTCTTTGGGATACCATAAATATTTCAATATTAAAATGTATATATTATCTGCATAAGTGTGAAAAGTAACAGATTTTTAAAGTATATTTTGCACATATAAAGTACCATAGAAACCATTTGAATGCTCTAATGAAAATACTTAAACATTTATTTGAATCCACTTCTAATATTTTACATAAACATGCACAATGTAACATTTTCTCTTATGTTGTTATTACTAATTTATTATACTTCATTTCTATTGAAAAGTCATTATTGTACATTTACTTTTTTTTTTTTTTTCAGTTCAGTTCAGTTGCTCAGTCATGCCTGACTCTTTGCAACCCCATGAATCACAGCACACCAGGCCTCCCTGTCCATCACCAACTCCCGGAGTTCACTCAGACTCACATCCATTGAGTCAGGGATGCCATCCAGCCATCTCATCCTCGGTCGTCCCCTTCTCCTCCTGCCCCCAACCCCTCCCAGCATCAGAGTCTTTTCCGATGAGTCAACTCTTCACATGAGGTGGCCAAAGTACTGGAGTTTCAGCTTTAGCATCATTCCTTCCAAAGAAATCCCAGGGTTGATTTCCTTCAGAATGGACTGGTTGGATCTCCTTGCAGTCCAACGGACTCTCAAGAGTCTTCTCCAACACCACAGTTCAAAAGCATCAATTCTTCGGCACTCAGCCTTCTTCACAGTCCAACTCTCACATCCATACATGACCACAGGAAAAACAATAGCCTTGATTAGACGGACCTTAGTCAGCAAAGTAATGTCTCTGTTTTGAATATACTATCTAGGTTGGTCATAACTTTTCTTCCAAGGAGTAAGTATATATTATAATATAAAATAATAGACTTATGCTTGTAAACATATAAATATATTATATTCACATACTTTGCTGATTGGACCACTAAATCAGGCAAATCTGTGTTTTAATTCTCTTGTTAAATGAACTGAGATTCAAGAAATTCAATGATATATTGGTTATAATATACATATTACATTTATTTTATACATAAAAATATTTTATTACAGATAAATATATGTTAAACTGACTAATAAAGATTCTAGCACATAAAGCACATTAAAGTCTTATAAAATATTTATTTCTAAAGAATTTCTAAAGTGGTGTTAACTTTTTATCTATACATTTAAAAGAGGATGTCATTAGAAGCAACTATTGTTTTTAGATATATTTCTTTGTTTTAAAACTTAATTTTAACATTTTGGGCTTAGCTGGTAACTTGACTGGTAAAGAAATTTTTATTTATTTATTTATTTATTTTTATTTTTATTTTTTTAGAAATTTTTAAAGTGGTGTTAACTTTTTATCTTTACATTTAAAAGAGCATGTTATTAGGAGGAGTAATTGTTTTAGATATATTCTGTTTGCAAACTATATTTAATAATCCTAAAACAAAAAATCACATAAAATAAAAATACAATATGATGTTAAAATATTTTTGCATAAATTATATTCATTGTAAAATAGCCACAGATCAGTACTTAGTGCATTTATGTTTTTTCAGTCAATTTGAATATGATGTTTTGAATATTGTGCTAGACACTAATATTGGCTTCTGCAATACATTGGAAATCAAAACAAACAATGAATTTTGCCTTCATTGTACTTATACTCTAGTTTTCAGCAAAGTTCGGCAAAGTTAATAGTACAGTTTGCATTATATTACTGGATTATAAATGCAATGAAAAATTAGAATACTTTAAGAGGAAATGGAATGCATTGGAGAGTGTTGTAACTTAAAGCAGCCATCAAGGTAAGCCATTTAAAAAGCTAATGTTTGAACAAAGAAAATAAGGATATTAGTCATGTGACTAAAGAATATTCCAAGTAGAGGAGAGACTGTATGAAGGTACTAAAGATGAGAATTCATCTAACATTTTCCAGGAATCATATACCAGTCAAGATGGTTAGAGTAAAACAGGAAAAAAACAAAAAACATGGGATTAAAGAAGAAATGACAGTGAGCTGTGAACAGGACAAGTTCCAGATCATACATAGACTTGTGAACCACTCTGAAGACCTGGTTTGTGTTCAGAGTGAAATAATGAGTCTTTGAAAGAGTTTGCTTATAAGATGGACATAGATGGACTTAGGTTTTAAAAGGATCAGTCTAGCTGTTGTATAGAGTGTATCAGTGGAAGAAGTGATGGAATCTGAATAGATTAACTAACTTGGGGGATAATGCAGTAATTTGGAAGAGAGATGATGAAAACAAAGGGCAATCTGCTAATTGGAGAAATGATGGTAAGTGTTGTGCCTCTAGATACACTTTCATAATTAGAGACAGATTTCCTGAAGAATTTTAGGGGGCAAGGTTGAGGAAAATATTTTAAATTGAGTGATAGCAAGAAGACAGTTCTCTGGCTGGAGAAAGAGGTAGGGATATGAGTTCAATTTTCAACTGACTGAGTTTGAGATTTCTGTTAGATATCCAAGTCCTGTTATAAAATAGATAGTTCAATGTATAACTCTGGCTTTAGGAAGCTAGTTCTGGACTTGGAGTTGATGACATTTTAGGACAAGGTTGTGTATATATATATACACACACACATATATATGTGTATATATATATATGACATTATATATATATATATATATAATGTATAATAAGTAATGTCAGTCCTGTCCGACTCTTTGTTACCCCATGGACTGTAGCCTGCCAGGCTCCTCTGTCCATGGAATTTTCCAGGCAAGAATATTGGAGTCATTGCCATTGCATTGTATACATTATGTATGTTGGATAATGTAATATAACTCACTAAAAGATACTGAATACTTATACATTCAAGAATATAGAAGAATATATATGGTCATCTAGGGCCACCCAAAATGTACAGGTCATAGTGGAAACTTCTGACAAAATGTGGTCCGCTGGAGGAGGAAATGACAACCCACTCCAAAACACTAGTTGTGAGAACCCCATGAACTGTATTAAAAGGCAAAAAGGTATAACACTAAAAGACGAACCCTCCAAGTTGGTACATGTGCAATATGCTACCTGAGGAAGAGGAGAGAGCAACTACTAATAGCTCCAGAAAGAATGAAGCAGCTGGATCAAAGCAGAAACAATGCTCAGTTGTGGATGTGTCTGGTGATAAAAGTAAAACCTGGTGCTGTAAAGAACAGTATTGCATATGAGCCTGGAATGTTAGGTGCGTGGATCAAGGTAAATTGTATGTGGTCAAGCAGAAGATGGCAAGTGTGAACATTGACAGTTTAGGAATCAGTGGATTAAATGGATGAGAATGAGTGAATTTAATTCAGATGACCATTATATCTACTACTGTGGGCAAGAACCCCTTATGAGAAGTAGCCCTTATAGTCAACAAGAGTCCAAAATGCATTTCTTGGGTGCAAACTCAAAAAAGACAGAATGATCTTGGTTCATTTCCAAGGCAAACCATTCAGCAACACTAATCCAAGTATATGCCCCAACCACCGATGATAAAGAAGTTGAAGTTAGTTCTACAAAGACAAAGAAGGCCTCCTAGAATGAACACCAAAAAAAAAAAAAAGTCCTATTCACTATAGGATATTGGGATGCAAAAGTGGGAAGATGAGTTACCTGAAGTAACAGACAAATTTGGCCTTGGAGTAAAAAATTCAGGCCTAAACTAAAGTGCAGGAAACAACTAGGCCAGTCAGATATGACTTAAATCAAATCCCCTATGAATATTCAGTAGAGGTGATGAATAGGTTCAAGAGATTAGATCTAGTAAACAGAGTGCCTGGAGAACTATGGACAGAGGTACTTTGTGGCTCAGCTGGTAAAGAATCTTCCTGCAATGCAGGAGACCTGGTTTCAGTCCCTGGTTTGGAAAGATTCCCTGGAGAAGAGAAGGGCTAAATACTCCAGTATTCTGGCCTGGAGAATCCCATGTTGCAAAAAGTCGGATATGACAAAGCAACTTTCACTTTCACTTTAATAGAAGAGAAGAGATAAAGAAGAAGTGGTGGGAATGCACAGAACTGTACAAAAAAGATCTTAATGATCCAGATAACCATGATGGTGCTGTCTCTCACTCAGAGCCAGACATTCTGAAGTGTGAAGTCAAGTGACCCTTAACAAGCATTACTATGAACAAAGTTATTGGACATTATTTAATCCCAGCTGAAATATTTGAAATCTTAAAAGATGATGATGTTAAAGTGCAGCACTCAGTATGTCAGCATATTTGGAAAACTCAGCAGTGGCCACAGGACTGGTAAAGGTCAATCCTCATCCCAACTCCCAAGAAGGGTAGTACTCAGGAATATTCAAACCAACAGACAATTGCACTCATTGCCCATGTTAGTTAGGTTAAATTTTCAACATTTACTGGGTCATAGAGAAATCAAGGAAATTCCAGGAAAAACATCTATCTCTGATTCATTTACTATGCTAAAACCTTTGACTATGTGAATTAACAGACCATGGAAAGCTTTCAAAGAGATGGGGATAATAGACCATCTTAACTGTCTCCTGAGAAACCTATATGCGATTAAAGAAGCAACAGTTAGAAACCTGTATGGAACAACTGAGTTGTTCAAGATTGAGAAAGGAGGAGGACAATGCTGTTTATTGTTATTATGTTTATTGGACTTATATGCAGAACACATCATGTGGGATGCCATGCTGGATGAATTACAAACTGAAATCAAGATTGTTGGGAGAAATATCAATGACCATATATTATTGTTATCAATATAACAATTATATATAGATATAATAACTGAAAGAAAAATAGTGATTGTCGAGGGCTGAATAAGACAAAAGAACTTTTGATCTGTTGGAAATTTTCCACATCTTTGTTGTATTTGTGGTTATACGAGTAGAATAGATTTTTTTAAAACCACCACTCAGATTTTTAAAAAAAAATTAAACTAAGTGTAACATGAATGCATTTTATGGAAATATGGAAGCAAACTTGAATGAAGTTGACTTTTTAAAAAATCTCAAACTGGGGTACATATCTCTCCATGGATACATCAGGAATACACCTTCAGACACAGAAGTATATATGGAACACCAGCTGAGAGTGAACAGGAGTACCTAACCAACAAAAAGAATATATAGAATTCATTAGGAGAAAGGAACTAGGGAGGGGGGGAACAGGAGTGTTAGTAGGGCTGGACCTGTCCCTGAAGCAGGGGTCCAGTCCCCACACTGGGGCAGTTGTCTGAGTCAGAGGAGAAACATTTTAGGCTGAGAGTGAAACAGCTGATCTGTGGCACCCTAAATAGGATGAGAATCGGTCAGTCCTTGCCACAGCCATACATAAGCTGGAGAGGGACTCAGGTCCCCTAGAAAGTGCAGTGGCTAGGATCTGGAGCTTAGGGATTGTGGAGCAATCCTAGGGTGAATGTTGCTGTTGACTGTGGAGAGATAGACCAAGGGGATGTGAGGGAGGCAGTCATAGTGGGAAATGCTGGTGGAGGAAAACCAGGCAGCCATGGAAGCAAGACAATACTGCTGAGTCACACATAGTGGGTGGAGCCATCACCATAGCCTCTCTCTCTCCACATGCCAGCATCAGCAGTGGAACAATAGAGAGACTGGCCCATCAAACGCTTGAAGAACTGAACTACAGAGTAGGGCCCCACTGAGGGTGCTCCTTTAACTGACTGATGGATTGATCTACAGAGTAGGTCTCCAGCCAGGGGGGCCCCTCTATGTGCCTGAAGCACTGAACAACAGAGAAGTACCCCGGGGAGGGAAGCCATGTAAGTGTCTGGAATGGTGGAGCTATGGAGAAAGACTGGCCAAAGAGGCCTTCTGATCACCAGCTATGAGAGGATGAAAAAAAGACTCTGATGTGGCCATAACTCCTGCAGTGGAAGCAGTCCATGTCCCTGCACAGTTGGCGCCACCAGGGTCCCCGCAACCCAAGCAGTTGCACTACCTTCATGCTCAAATCTCACATTGGCAGAGCTGCAACAGGCAAACAAAACTCTTATGTCTATGCACACAGGGTCGCTTCAGTTGTGTTCAACTCTTTGTGACTCTCTGGACTATGGCCTGCCAGGCTTTTCTGTCTGAGGGTTCTCCAGGCAAGAATACTGGAGTGTAATGGCCAATATTGGTTGCTATACCCTTCTAGAGCACTATATTTCCTCTTGCCCTAGCTGTCAACTCCCCTGAGTACTTGGTGCTGCCAGAACCCCTGTGACCCAAGCAGTTGCACCACCTCCACACTTGGCCCTCAATGGGGCAAATCCAAGTCCTCCAGGGCAGCCTCAGGAGCAAATCCCAGTGGATAACCCACATGCAGAGGTGGAAATAAAACCACAGTTGAAACCCAGGGGCAGTGTGGCTATGCAAGAAGACCTAAATCCTTCCCACCAGCTGTACAAGCTGCAGATTAAATCCACACTATCAACTAGGCACACTCTGTGTCTATGAAATGTATAAAAGGACATGAGAGTTCCCATAAAAGAAAACACGCTAGTTCTAGTAGATGTTGAAATTGGAGACAAGAACACACAAGAGTAAGACCAGATTTGAATCTGAGCTGCCCACACAGCGGGTCAGAGACAAGCACAGTGTTGGAGGGCATCCTAGGGAGGTGAGGTGGACTGTAACTCCCAGTGAGGGAAAGGACTCTGACAGCAGAGACTGAAAAACAAAACAAAACCAAACAAACAAATAACAAAAAAAAATAATAAAACATTGATTATTCTTATGTTTACACTTGTTCTGTAGATTCTTTTCCATTTTTTAAATTTTTTTCTTTTCTTCCTCCCCCACTGACATTGTAGTTGTTTATTTTATTGACACTATGAAATTAATTAAGGTTTTGAGTTATTTTTTTTCAATCAACTTTTCATTGTTATTATAAACCTCTGCCTCTATGTTGGGCTTTTGCAGTTCTGTCGAGTTTTACTTTTTCTTTTTTCCTTTTTTGTTCTTCTTCCTTTTTTCTTTCTAATTTTAAAAATCTATTATTAGTGTTTTTCTACACTTATTCCTTTGTTTGCTTTTCCTACTGCTCTTTTCATCTTGCAGTTAATTTTTAATGTATATAAATCTTCATCTACCTCTATTTACCTTTGCATACTTATTCTTTTATTCTTTCTTTTTGTCTCAACATATTTGTTACTTCTGTTTTCATTGCTCTATTTCCCTCTTGGCACTTTGATTTTGAGTTGACTCATTGGAAAACACTCTGATGCTGGGAGGGATTAGGGGCAGGAGGAGAAGGGGACGATGGAGGATGAGATGGCTGGATGGCATCACGGACTCGACGGACGTGAGTCTGAGTGAACTCCGGGAGATGGTGATGGACAGGGAGGCCTGGCCTGCTGTGATTCATGGGGTCGCAAAGAGTCGGACACGACTGAGCGGCTGAACTGAACTGAACTGAACTTTGATTTAGTCTTGTTTTTCAGTCTGTGCTTTATTTAATTTTATTCTTAACTGGTAGATATAATTTTTGATTTCCTTTGTTTGCCAGTCAATCTATTGTATTTTATTGTTGTTGGACTGTTTCAATTTTGCTTATGGGTGTATATGTGCCTATTCCATTATTTTATTGTTATTTGCCTGATTTTTCAACTGTCATTTGTCTGGGGTTCATCTTTGGTTTCTCATTTTGGAGTATTTGTTTTAATCTCACTTAATGCCATAACAAGCTTCTCGTGGAATCTACATTACTGACCAGAGATTAAGCCCTGAGCCTTTAGAGTTGGAGCACTGACTCCAAGACTCTAGACTACCAAAGAAGTAACTTTACAGAGTATCAGATAGAGAGAACTGACACAAAGGAAATCACTTGATTACAATATCTGGCCTCATCCAACCACCGGTAGCACCCTGTAAAAGACGACTCTTCTAAACAAACAACAAAACAAAAGTACAAACCAAATCATTAGCAGACAGGATTGCCACCTCATTCATCCTTGCACATTAGAGAAAAAACAAAACAAACAAACAAGCAAAACAACACTCAACACAACTCTCACCTTATATGAAGCTTATGCAAACCACTGCACCAACCTTAGAAGGGCAGAAACCAAAATAAAAACTAATTCAACCTTGAAACCTGGGAAAGAACTCAAAACAACAAGTTAAAAAAATGATAATGAAAAGGCAGAGAAATGCTACAGAAATGAAGGAAAAAACTAGAAACACAGAAGTTTATTTTTTTTATTTTTTTAAACTTGATTACTTTATTTTATTTTATTTTAATTAATTAATTAATTTATTTATTTATTTTTAATTTTTACTTTAAAATTCTGTATTGGTTTTGGCATAGATTGACATGAATCCACCACAGGTGTACATGCGTTCCCAAACATGAGCCCCCCTCCCACACCCCTCCCCACAACATCTCTTTGGGTCATCCCTGCACATCAGCCCCAAGCGTGCCATATCCTGCATCAGACATAGACTGGCAATTCGATTCTTACATGATATTATACATGTTTCAATGCCATTCTCCCAAATCTTCACACCCTCTCCCTCTCCCTCTGAGTCCAAAAGTCCGCTATACACATCTGTGTCTTTTTTGCTGTTCTGCATACAGGGTCATCATTGCCATCTTTCTAAATTCCATATATATGTGTTAGTATACTGTATTGGTGTTTTTCTTTCTGGCTTACTTCACTCTGTATAATCGGCTCCAGTTTCATCCATCTCATCAGAACTGATTCAAATGTATTCTTTTTAATGGCTGAGTAATACTCCATTGTGTATATGTACCACAGCTTTCTTATCCATTCATCTGCTGATGGACATCTAGGTTGTTTCCATGTCCTGGCTATTATAAACAGTGCTGCGATGAACATTGGGGTACATGTGTCTCTTTCAATTCTGGTTTCCTCTGTGTGTATGCCCAACAGTGGGATTGCTGGCTCATAAGGCATTTTTATTTGCAATTTTTTAAGGAATCTCCACACTGTTCTCCATAGTGGCTGTACTAGTTTGCATTCCCATCAACAGTGTATGAGGGTTCCCTTCTCTCCACACCCTCTCCAGCATTTATTGCTTGCAGATTTTTGGATCGCAGACATTCTGGCTGGTGTGAAGTGGTACCTCATTGTGGTTTTGATTTGCATTTCTCTAATAATGAGTGATGTTGAGCATCTTTTCATGTGTTTGTTAGCCATCCGTATGTCTTCTTTGGAGAAATGTCTATTTAGTTCTTTGACCCGTTTTTTGATTGGGTCGTTTATTTTTCTGGAATTGAGTTTCAGGAGTTGCTTGTATATTTTTGAGATTAGTTGTTTGTCAGGTGCTTCATTTGCTATTATTTTCTCCCATTCGGAAGGCTGTCTTTTTACCTTGCTTATATTTTCCTTTGTTGTGCAGAAGCTTTTAATTTTAATTAGATCCCATTTGTTTATTTTTGCTTTTATTTCCAGAATTCTGGGAGGTGGATCATAGAGGATCCTGCTGTGGTTTATGTCAGAGAGTGTTTTGCCTATGTTCTCCTCTAAGAGTTTTATAGTTTCTGGTCTTACATTTAGATCTTTAATCCATTTTGAGTTTATCTTTGTGTGCGGTGTTAGAAAGTGATCTAGTTTCATTCTTTTACAAGTGGTTGACCAGTTTTCCCAGCACCACTTGTTCAAAGAGATTATCTTTACTCCATTGTATATTCTTGCCTCCTTTGTCAAAGATAAGGTGTCCATATGTATGTGGATTTATCTCTGGGCTTTCTATTTTGTTCCATTGATCTATATGTCTGTCTTTGTGCCAATACCATACTGTCTTGATGACTGTGGCTTTGTAGTAGAGCCTGAAATCAGGCAAATTGATTCCTCCAGTTCATTCTTCTTTCTCAAGATTGTTTTGGCTATTCGTGTTTTTTTGTATTTCCATACAAATCTTGAAATTATTTGTTCTAGTTCTGTGAAAAATATCGCCGGTATCTTGATAGGGATTGCATTGAATTTGTAAATTGCTTTGGGTAATATACTCATTTTCACTATATTGATTCTTCCGATCCATGAACATGGTATATTTCTCCATCTATTAGTGTCCTCTTTGATTTCTTTCATCAGTGTTTTATAATTTTCTATATATAGGTCTTTAGTTTCTTTAGGTAGATATATTCCTAAGTATTTTATTCTTTTTGTTGCAATGGTGAATGGAATTGTTTCCTTAATTTCTTCTTCTACTTTCTCATTATTAGTGTATAGGAATGCAAGGGATTTCTGTGTGTTGATTTTATATCCTGCAACTTTACTATATTCATTAATTAGCTCTAGTAATTTTCTGGTAGAGTCTTTACTGTTTTCTATGTAGAGGATCATGTCATCTGCAAACAGTGAGAGTTTTACTTCTTCTTTTCCAATTTGGATTCCTTTTATTTCTTTTTCTGCTCTGATTGCTGTGGCTAAAACTTCCAGAACTATGTTGAATAGTAGTGGTGAAAGTGGGCACCCTTGTCTTGTTCCTGACTTTAGGGGAAATGCTTTCAATTTTTCACCATTGAGGATAATGTTTGCTGTGGGTTTGTCATATATAGCTTTTATTATATTGAGATATGTTCCTTCTATTCCTGCTTTCTGGAGAGATTTTATCATAAATGGATGTTGAATTTTGTCAAAGGCCTTCTCTGCATCTATTGAGATAATCATATGGTTTTTATTTTTCAATTTGTTAATGTGGTGAATTACATTGATTGATTTGCAGATGTTGAAGAATCCTTGCATCCCTGGGATAAAGCCCACTTGGTCATGGTGTACGATCTTTTTAATGTGTTGTTGGATTCTGATTGCTAGAATTTTGTTGATGATTTTTGCATCTATGTTCATCAGTGATATTGGCCTGTAGTTTTCTTTTTTTTGTAGTATCTTTGTCAGGTTTTGGTATTAGGTTGATGGTGGCCTCTTAAAATGAGTTTGGAAGTTTCCCTTCCTCTGCAATTTTCTGGAAGAGTTTGAGTAGGATAGGTGTTAACTCTTCTTGAAATTTTTGGTAGAATTCAGCTGTGAAGCCGTCTGGACCTGGGCTTTTGTTTGCTGGAAGATTTCTGATTACAGTTTCAATTTCCGTGCTTGTGATGGGTCTGTTAAGATTGTCTATTTCTTCCTGGTTCAGTTTTGGAAAATTGTACTTTTCTAAGAATTTGTCCATTTCTTCCAGGTTGTCCATTTTATTGGCATATAATTGCTGATAGTAGTCTCATGATCCTTTGTATTTCTGTGTTGTCTGTTGTGATCTCTCCATTTGCATTTCTAATTTTATTGATTTGATTTTTCTCTCTTTGCTTCTTGATGAGTCTGGCTAATGGTCTGTCAATTTTATTTATCCTTTCAAAGAACCAGCTTTTGGCTTTGTTGATTTTTGCTATGGTCTCTTTTGTTTCTTTTGCATTTATTTCTGCCCTAATTTTTAAGATTTCTTTCCTTCTGCTAATTCTGGGGTTCTCTAATTCTTCCTTTTCTAGTTGCTTTAGGTGTAGAGTTAGGTTATTTATTTGACTTTTTTCTTGTTTCTTGAGGTATGCCTGTATTGCTATGAACTTTCCTCTTAGCACTGCTTTTATAGTGTCCCACAGGTTTTGGGTTGTTGTGTTTTCATTTTCATTCGTTTCTATGCATATTTTGATTTCTTTTTTGATTTCTTCTGTGATTTGTTGGTTATTCAGCAGCGTGTTTTTCAGCCTCCATATGTTGGAATTTTTAATAGTTTTCCTCCTGTAATTGAGATCTAATCTTAGTGCATTATGGTCAGAAAAGATGCTTGGAATGATTTCGATTTTTTTGAATTTATCAAGGTTATATTTATGGCCCAGGATGTGATCTATCCTCGAGAAGGTTCCATGAGCACTTGAGAAAAAGGTGAAATTCATTGTTTTGGGGTGAAATGTCCTATAGATATCAATTAGGTCTAACTGGTCTAATGTATCATTTAAAGTTTGCGTTTCTTTGTTAATTTTCTGTTTAGTTGATCTGTCCATTTGTGTGAGTGGGGTATTTAAGTCTCCCACTATTATTGTGTTGTTGTTAATTTCCCCTTTCATACTTGTTAGCATTTGTCCTACATATTGTGGTGCTCCTATATTGGGTGCATATGTATTTATAATTGTTATATCTTCTTCTTGGATTGATCCTTTGATCATTATGTAGTGGCCTTCTTTGTCTCTTTTCACAGCCTTTGTTTTAAAGTCTATTTTATCGGATATGAGTATTGCCACTCCTGCTTTCTTTTGGTCTCTATTTGCATGGAATATCTTTTTCCAACCCTTCACTTTCAGTCTGTATATGTCCCTTGTTTTGAGGTGGGTCTCTTGTAAGCAGCATATAGAGGGTTCTTGTTTTTGTATCCAATCGGCCAGTCTTTGCCTTTTGGTTGGGGCATTCAATCCATTTACGTTTAAGGTAATTATTGATAAGTATGATCCCGTTGCCATTTGTTTTATTATTTTGGGTTCGGGTTTATACTCCCTTTTTGTGTTTCCTGTCTAGAGAATATCCTTTAGAATTTGTTGGAGAGCTGGTTTGGTGGTGCTGAATTCTCTCAGCTTTTGCTTGTCTGTAAAGCTTTTGATTTCTCCTTCGTATTTGAATGAGATCCTTGCTGGGTATAGTAATCTGGGCTGTAGGTTATTTTCTTTCATCACTTTAAGTATGTCTTGCCATTCCCTCCTGGCCTGAAGAGTTTCTATTGAGAGATCAGCTGTTATCCTTATGGGAATCCCCTTGTGTGTTATTTGTTGTTTTTCCCTTGCTGCTTTTAATAGTTGTTCTTTGTGTTTGATCTTTGTTAATTTGATTAATATGTGTCTTGGGGTGTTTTGCCTTGGGTTTATCCTATGTGGAACTCTCTGGGTTTCTTGGACTTGGGTGATTATTTCCTTCCCCATTTTAGGGAAGTTTTCAACTATTATCCCCTCAAGGATTTTCTCATGGTCTTTCTTTTTGTCTTCTTCTTCTGGGACTCCTATAATTCGAATGTTGGAGCGTTTCATATTGTCCTGGAGGTCTCTGAGATTGTCCTCATTTCTTTTAATTCGTTTTTCTTTTTTCCTCTCTGATTCATTTATTTCTACCATTCTGTCTTCTATTTCACTAATCCTATCTTCTGCCTCCGTTATTCTATTATTTGTTGCCTCCAGAGTGTTTCTGATCTCATTTATTGCGTTATTCATTGTATATTGACTCTTTTCTATTTCTTCTAGGTCCTTGTTGAACCTTTCTTGCATCTTCTCAATCCTTGTCTCTAGGGTATTTATCTGTGATTCCATTTTGATTTCAAGATTTTGGATCATTTTCACTATCAATATTCGGAAATCTTTCTCAGGTAGATTCCCTATCTCTTCCTCCTTTGTCTGGTTTGGTGGGCATTTCTCCTGCTCCTTGACCTGTTGGGTATTCCTCTGTCTCTTCATCTTGGTTATATTGCTGCGTTCGGGATGGCCTTTTTATATTCTGGTAATTTGTGGAGTTCTGTTTATTGTGGAGCTTCCTCACTGTGGGTGGGGTTGTATCAGTGGCTTGTCAAGATTTCCTGGTTAGGAAGGCTTGTGTTGGAGGTCTGGTGGGTGGAGCTGGGTTTCTTCTCTCTGGAGTGCAGTGGAGTAACCAGTAATGGGTTATGAGACGTCTAAAGTTTTGGAGTAGCTTTGAGTTGCCTGTATATTGAAGCTCAGGGGTGTGTTCCTGTGTTGCTGGAGAATTTGTGTGATTTGTCTTGCTCTGGAACTTGTTGGTTCTTGGGTGGAGCTTTGTTTCAGTGTAGGTTTGGAGGCATTTGATGAGCTCCTATTGCTTAATTTTCCCTGAATTCAGGAGTTCTCTGATGTTCTCAAGCTTTGGACTTAAGCCTCCTGCTTCTGGTTTTCGGTTTTATTTTTACGGTGGTCTCTAGACTTCTCCATCTATACAGCACCAATGATATAGCATCTAGGCTAAAGATGAAAGGTTTCTCCACATTGAGGGGCACCCAGAGAGGTTCACTGGGTTACATGGAGAAGAGAAGAGGGAGGGGGTAGTTAGAGGTGACTGGAATGAGATGCGGTGAGATCAAAAGAGGAGAGAGCAAGCTAGTCAATAGTCACTTCCTTATGTGTGCTCCATAGTTTGGATCTCTCAGAGGTATTCACGGAGTTATACAGGGAAGAGGAGAGAGAGGAAGTAGACAGAGGTGGCCAGGGGGGTAAGAGAGAGGAATGAAAAGGAGAGAGACAGGTCCAGCCAGTAATCAGTTCCTTAGGTGCTCTCCACCATCTAGAACACACAGAGAATCACAGAGTTGGATAAAGAAGAGATGGGTGTGTGTGTGGGGGGGAAGAGACAGAGGCCACCTGGTGGAGAAAAAGGAGAGTCCAAAAGGAGGAGAGAGTGGTCAAGCCAGTAATCTCGCTGTCAGGTAAGATTGGGTTATGAAATGCACAAGATTGACAACAAAAACCGAAAAGCAAAGATTAAAAACCTAGAGTAGAGGTTAGATTTTCAAAAATACAATATTAAAGAGACGAAGCAGAAGGAATAAAGAAAAAAAAGAAAAAAGATAAAAAAATAATAATAATAAGAAAAAGAAATAAGGAAAAAAATATATAAGAAAAAAAAAAACCCACAAGATTAAAAAAGAAATACCAACAACAACCACATGAAGACTATATATGGTGTTTGCCTTAAAAGAGTAGAGTCTTTTTTTTTTTTTTTTT